>NW_011212969.1:0-1927 GCF_000146605.3 Meleagris gallopavo
AACACCCCTCACATCCCAGCTGATTTAAAATGAGCTGAACTGGTAATGACAACTAACTCAAAATGTAGGCAAAAAAAAAGTTGTTGCTCTAGTATTTAAGATAAAGTTATTCGAGTATTTAATGAGTTTGATAGAAACAATTATCTATCTGTCAATTATCGGTGTAAGATCACTCCAGGAGGGCAGTCATTGAGACTTCAAAGTATCAAGTGGAACATGCTGTTGTCTTTATATGTAAGATTTAGTCAGCCAACCTCACTGCAACAACTTAGCAACTGTTCTCTGGAAAAACGGCAGTTACCACACACTGGATAGATCAAGCTGCCCAGGGCCCCATCCAATGTGGCCTTGAACATCTCCAGGGATGGGGCACCCACAACTTCTTTGGGCAGCCCGTGAGAGTGCTTCACCACCCACTGAGTAAAAAAAAATCCTCCTAAAATCTAAACTATATCTGCTCTTCTTCAGCTTAAAAACATTCCCTCTTGTCCTACCACCATCTACCAGTGTAAAAAGTCAGTCTCCCTCTTGCTTTCAAGCTCCCTTCCAGTACTGGATGACTGCAATGAGGTCTCCACAGAGACTTCTGTTCTCCAGACAGAACAAGCCCAGCTCACAGCCTTTCTTTGGAGAGGTGCTCCAGCCCTCTGATCACCTTCACAGCCCTCCTCTGGACCTGCTCCAACAGCTCCACATCGTTCCCGTGCTGGGGACCCAGACCTGAACACAGTGCTCCAGCTGGAACCTCAGGAGTGCAGAGGAGAAGAGCACGATGATCTCTCTTGTCCTCTCCTCAGGGCTGCTCTCAAGGAGTTCTTCTCCCAGTCTGTACACACATGTGGGATTGCCCCAACCCACATCCAACACCCAGCTGTGCCACTCAGCTAGGTGTCAGCAAACTTGCTGAGGGTGAACTCAATCCCACTGATGAGGTCTTTGATATAGATGTTGAAGAACACTGTAGAGAGGATACTATTTTGCTGTAAAGAATCAAGAAAATATGATGCACTGCAACTTAAGGAATAATTTCTCAGGAAAGAGCTGGCAAGTATGTGACTCATACTGAAGCTTTGCTAAAGAAGAATCTTTTAGACATATTGGTTTCTTTAACACAAATAAAAATCATTTTGGGTTCAGTCAGAATACCAACAGATAAGATAGTAAGAACCTACAATCTGTAGTCTTGTTCTTGAGTAACATGTATGCAAGTATCTAATAGGATATTTATTGCTAAGACAATGATGACAATACAGCATTAAAATGTATTTTCACTAAGTAGGTAAGTCTAAAAGCCTTAATAATTGTCAAATTCTGATGCTTGTTGATGCTATTCACTGTTTCTAGAACTTCAAAACATAGCTTTCCTTTCATAAGTAAGAAGTATCTTCAGTGAGAAAATGTAGTATTTTGCTGTTTATGTACCACACTGACAAAATGAATAATTAAGTTTTTCTCAGAACATAACAATAAATAGCAGTATCGCCTCACTAGAATTTACTCAGTTATTCTACTTTCCTGGCAGGGAGGCTTGTGTTACTTTTGAACACTGCTTTACTTTGAATGTATTCTTCTTTTGTAATGTCCGAGATCAGTGATAATCTGATACCTTTAGCTGATAAGATCCTTCTCCTTCATCCTCTGCCCGACCAGCATGCAGACACACAGGGATTTTTTCACGGTTGAAGTAGAGATCTCTGTGTTTGATGTGCATTGCTATCTGTCCTTAACATAAAGTAAACTCAAGCCTTCAAAGTCTTAGTGGGTTGGAATCCACTGTTGTCATGGGTTTTTTTTTGTTTTCTGTATTCCACATCATAATATCATGTAGTGCACTGGGAGTTAAAGTGTTAATGCTCCAATTTCAGGTACCTATTCCTATACATCACAGAAGTCATGGGATCTGGCGGTCTCTTACTGCCTTGCAGTG
>NW_011212970.1:0-2088 GCF_000146605.3 Meleagris gallopavo
AAGGAAGGAAGGAAGGAAGGGAAAGCTAGGCTTGAAAAGCAAGCTTTAAAAAGCTCTAAGCAATTCCTCCATATAACAAAAAGGGTAATAGCCAAAACAAATACTTAATTAAATATTAAATGTTAACACAGTAAGTCTCCACTGCCAGAAAATTTGGGCAAACAGAAAACAATGTTTAGATTAGATAAAAGGAGTAATTTTTTTCCACTTCGTTTTCTGTAACTTTTGATTAATAAGGAAATTATTTTGTTATAAGAAAATATATTTTTACACTAAATTTTAATAGGAGCTAGAAATACAAAACTTTATATTGTTGAATAAAAACATCAATGAATTAAGACTTAAAGGACATCACATGATGGAGACTCTTCTATTCAGTTCTATCCAATAATGACTTACTACATTTCTGATAGTCATCAGTAAACCTTAGCATGCATATTCATATCCAAACTAAACAGATACTTGATCCTCTCCAGCCTGCAAAATCATCCCATTCACACTGTACCTAGAGGCCAATTAAGCTGCAATGACAGCATCTCAACTAATAGACCAAAGGCACTCTCAGAATTATTTCTTGCTGCAGTTTCATCCCTACTCCATTCTAAAGTCCCTGAGGATTTAGATACATATAAGACCAGACCTTTGCTATTTATGTTGATTAATTGACTGGAATGTCCAAAACACACATGTAAAAAAAAGTAAGACGGTAAGACTTAAGCACCCCACATAATGCACATTCAACTTTTCAGATATTTTTCCAAACTTATTGAGCTAATGAAGAAAAAGGGAGAAACTGCTTCTTCCAGTTTTCATCCTTGTGTTCCTCAGCACCTGTCAGCACAGCAGTTCTAGCAGAGCTGATATGAATGTACCAGACATAGTCAGAGTCAGCTGTATCCTAGTGTGGTTTTGCAACGTGGTCAACACATGACCTAATGGTGTAACATGACGTCTGATATATTTCTGTAATTGTATTTTGTAGTCTGGAAAACAAGCAAAAGAAACAGAGAAGCACACATGCTGCTGACTTCGCCAACCAAGCCAACTGAAGAAATAGTGTCTGAGTGCAGTCCAAGGCACTACTTACCAAGTTACAACCAGCAATTCAATTCTTTCATTTCAATTCATCCTTCAATTTTAGAAGAACAAGATCTTGGTTGTATTTTTAAGTTCCTTATCATTGCATTTAAGAATGCTTAATAAATAAGAGTCTCTGTTCAGATACACAGTATATCTGTCCAAATCTACAGTATATTACGCCCAATTAAATAAGCATATTTTCTATAAATTATAATTCTCATTCTACCACTCATGCTACAACAGATATCTTCTTATATAAGAAGTCCTCAAATCTGACTTTGCATTTGAAGGCAAACCTCCATTTCAAGAAAAAAATCAGTCTTACTTGCAGTCAGAATTTTGCACATGATCTCTTCTTGACATGAAACCTAGAAGTACAAAGATGAACATTCTGTGTTTGCATTTATAAGGACTTTAGAAGACATTCAGAAACTGCTGAAGGGAAGGGTAAGGGGCAGGGGAAAGGGAAGAGGAAGGAGAATGGGAAGAAAGGAAGAGATGGTATTTCTTTAAAAGTAACTCTTTAAACTCTTTAAAACTCTTTAAAAGTGCGATGTAAAATGGAAGTCTCCCATGGGCACATTTGTTTTTATAAAGTACTTTGGGCTCTGAAAATTAGATGATGTAAGGACTATTCTATGTTCTTAGTCTGGGGAAACATCAGTCATTTCCTCCATAATTTAGAAAACGATAGAATGACCTGAGAATACATATGCATACAATGGAGTAAATTCTGAATTCAGTATTCAGCAACTATTACCATCTGGCACATTCTCGCTTGCACCTTTCCTGTGTTGCTGCTGAACACATTATCATTCCAAAGAGGGTGCTTTTTTTAAAAGTGTTGACTTACAGAGTTTCCAGTTTTATGATGAACAGAGAAAATACAAATACACACCGTTCCCTCATTTGTGAATAGCCTCCTTAGACTTCAGTTTGTGACTGCTCCTGACTGAAAAAAAAAGAATAAGAAAAAGAAAAAGACTGGATATTTTTAATTAATGTATC
>NW_011212971.1:0-1814 GCF_000146605.3 Meleagris gallopavo
GGTACAGCCCAGGACTTGAAAACAGCATCATAAATCAGACCTGCTGAGATAACCTTAGGTGTAGTTATTTCAGTATTTCTTACTTAAAAAACAAAACAAAAACAAAAAATCTATTTTCTTTTTGAATTTATGGGGGGAAGAAATAGCATGGGTGTATCCTTGTATGAGATATTAATTCAGCTGCTTGAGGAAATAAAAGGCAATAACCATCAAAATTTGGTTTGTTTTTCAATATGTGCTTACTGGGATATTTTGATAAAGCCATAGGAAAATGGCTATGTTTATAAAAATCAGAGACACCACAGTGTTACAATGACATAAACTTAACAACAATTGCACAGCCACCGTTGATCATTTCCACAGTAATACTTTTAGCAAGCAGCTAGTCGTCTTGTAATAGTGGAAACAGTAGCACCATTACTTGTTTTTCTCCTTCACTGTCCCCCAAACTGTCTCCTTGTTTCATCTTTCATTTGAATTTAATTTCCTCAAAACTTTTGAAATGTGAGTGCAAGGAGCCTAAATAAAACTTGACAGTAATTCTTACTATGTCATATATTCTTAACTAAAAATGTGCTTTTAATGGAAATCTGGAGCAACTTTTCCAGAAGTATTTGTGTAACTCTGGATTCTATGGACTGTTTTAAATGCCCCTTAGTCTCCTTGAAAAATCAACTGGAACTAAGCTTCTAAGTAATCTATGGTAATTAAAATATATATGTGTGTGTGTGTGTGTGTGTGTGTGTGTGTGTGTGTGTAATTTATCTATGCACAATCTTTCAGCGTCTTTGGAAGGGAGGATTCCTGGAGTTGAAAAATTCCCAACTGTAATCTACTGACATAGACCTCCTTATCAAACGCCTACTTTGAATACAGAGCCAGATACACGAAAGAAAAGGATGAGATAGCAGGTACTTACTTTCCTTGCTTTCTGAACATATGTTAAGCCCAACCATTATTTTTTTTTAAATCCGTTTTAAGATTATCTATCTAATCTATCCACAAGGAGTGAAATTAGAAGCGATGTGCTAATAGCCTGTAAGCACCTAACTATAAACATTTGTACAAGTTATTGTGCTCGGTTGTTATACCAGATGGAAAAAACCTTTTCTTGTCTTTGTGTTGACACACACATTGTCTTTCTGAACAATGAGATTACATTCAACAAAAACACATAAAATGAAACTCAGGCTTTTAAATAAGGTATGTCAGAATATGGCATTACATGTATCCCTTGAATGCAACACTGAATTAAAATGAATCCTGTTTTTAAAATAGATAATGCAAGCCTTAATGTCCTGGGAGGACTGAACAAAAAAATTTTTGTGCAGCCAAGTCAGCTGAGCAAGCACTTCTTCTGAAACAAGAACATAAACGAAATCTTAATGCTGTAAAAAGACAAAAGTCACCTGGCAAAAGTGTGTTCTTGAACAAAAGTTTTCATGGTGGAGCAGAAGAATCTATGGCATTGATTATTGAGAAGAAATCATCCTGTGCAAGCTGTCATCATTGTATTCAATGTGCTACTTCTTTGATCATTTCTTAGAAGTGATCTTTGTAGCTTATTTACGTTTCCTGTTGTCTTCAGAAATCATACTCTCACTGTAACTTCTCTAACCTGATATTTTTGAACATATAGTAAATGTTAGGCTCTGAACCCAGAGCAGTTTTTCTAAAATAATCCAGTCTAGAATTCCAAATTCAGTTTGCAGCAAATTCGGTGTAAATCCATTATTTCATTCAAGTTACATTGTCACCTGAGTGAGAAAAAAAATCTATAATTTAAATTCAACTTTTGCTTACAAAATGTATAT
>NW_011212972.1:0-1775 GCF_000146605.3 Meleagris gallopavo
ACACCGGCACCGACACCGGCACCGGCACCTCCCCGGGCCGGTACAGCCCCGCGCTCCGGGGCCCGAGGTGCCTCTGCAGCCTCCCCTCTCTTCCCCCCCTCGAGAACCGTCGGTTGCAGAAATAAGCGCCGCTATTACAATCGCATCTCCTAACAGTCTAAATAATTAATTGAACCATTGCTCTTTGACCCTCGGAAAGTCCAGTAGGGACCCGTTTGTAGTAATAATACCCCCGAATGAGCCCTTGTCAAATATTCATTTAGTGGTTAATGTGAGCGATGTCCCCCTGGGACGGGCTGTAATACCAGCTTCCCGGCTTTGGCAAGAAACCCCGCTAATCTACCTCTCCAGTTCCGCAAAATATTTTAACACCCCGGCCCTGAAACAGCCGTAAAAAAAATCACAGGGGAAACTCTAATCTCATCCTCGGGCTCTTTGCGGCTCTGCACAACGTTGGCGAAATGTTACACCGACATTCATGGACCGCGCATCGCCTTGGGATGGAGCACGCAGCAGTTCCGAGGGGATGCCCGAAAGGGCTCCGAAAACAGAATAAAACCGCAGCCACGGGCCCCGCTATCCCCATCTCAGCTGCAATAAACGCCCGGGATAATAGCTGAGGTGTGAATGGGGTTGCTTAATGCGTTGCACTGAAAATTAGCAGGACAATGGCGTTCTTCCAAGTCGCATTTTAAAAATAAAAGCGTTCAGCTGGACCTAGAAAATGCTTTGGGTTATCCTCAGTAAACGGATAAATGGATGGATGGATGGATGGATGGATGGATGGATGGATGGATGGATGGATGGGAGGAATCTGCCCAGGGGAGATCAGGTTTCACCAACATATATTTTACATCATAGTCCGAAATCTAAGCTCAAACAAATTGCCCATATAAAAAGTTGCTGAAAACACTAAGCCTGAATATGTGGTTTAGTGCCTTTGTTTAATGGTATTACCTCACCTTCTTTATGCGAACTGTAAAAGCACCAACGATTCCAGCTACCCCCCTCGACTATTCCAGTTAGCACTTCAAAAAGGGGCCCGGTTTTATTGCTGTTAATTGGCTAAGATTCGCTCTAAAAAAATGGGATCGAGATATCGATTGGGCTTTTATTCCCAGTCCCCTTTTCTCAGCGAGGGGAGCGGAGCGGGACTGCGCGCTCACTACCACGTGAATAATCCCCAGTTGCATTACAAACGCCGCACAGCTCTGAAAAAAAAAATATTTTACTCGTTGCATTAATGCAAAAGAAATAGAATAGGTTGGGAATGTGCAATAATTGCCGTGTGCCCAAACACCGCGACGGCGCGGAAATAAAAGGGACAAAGGGAGCTGAGCTGCAGCACAGCGAGCAGAGGAGCCCCACAGCCCGGCAACGGGACTTCTCTGGGCACCCGGCTCCAAGTACAGAGGCCGGAGCCGAGCCTGGCGAACAGCACAACGACACAAACCACAGCGAGCCGGCCAACTCTTCTTTTGTGATTTCTGCCCGCTTTTTTTGTTTGTTTGTTTCTCCCCGAGCTAAATCGCAATCCGGCGACCGACCAGAAACACGAGAAAGAAAAGCTGAGCCACACTCGCACCCGGCCTGTGCCTAAGCAAACCGCCACGTCCGTGCCTCCAAGCACGACAGCCACGAGCAGGACACGCGACCGCTTTGCAATCACGGCCCCCCGCTTCCTCGGGCGCCGTGTTCCTCCCGTTCCTACCCGCACCTCCCCACTCGCGGTCCCGATGCGGCCCGCAGGCGCGTTGGCAGCGCGGACCCACGCG
>NW_011212973.1:0-952 GCF_000146605.3 Meleagris gallopavo
GTCATGGGGTCACATGGGGTCACCAGGGGTCATGGGGTCACGTGGGGTCACACGGTCACGTGGGGTCATGAAGGGTATGGGGGTCATGGGGTCACAGGGGGTCACGGGGGGTCATGGGGTCACATGGGGTCACCAGGGGTCATTGGGGGTCACAGGGTCACGTGAGGTCACAGGGTCATGGGGTCACGTGGGGTCACAGGGTCACGTGGGGTCATGAAGGGTATGGGGGGTCATGGGGTCACAGGAGGTCACGTGGGGTCACAGGGTCACGTGGGGTCATGAAGGGTACGGAAGGTCATGGGGTCACAGGGGGTCACCAGGAGTCATTGGGGTCACAGGGTCACATGGGGTCACGTGGGGTCACAGGATCACGTGGGGTCATGAAGGGTACAGAGGATCATAGGGTCACAGGGGGTCACCAGGGGTCATTGGGGTCAGCAGGGGTCATGGGGTCACGTGGGGTCACAGGTGGTCAAGGGGTAACCAGGGTTCGGGGGGGTCATGGCTCATGTGGGGTCATGGGGTCACATGGGGTCAGGACTTCATGAGCTCATGGGGTCACGGGGTCACCAAGGGTCATGGGGAGTCACAGGGTCACGAGGTCACATAGGGTCACGGGGCCACCGGGGGTCATTGGGGTCACTGGTTCACATAGGGTCACGGGGTCACTGGGGTCACCGGTTCACGGGGTCATTTGGGATCACGTGGGGTCATGGGGTCACCAGGGGTCATTGGGGACCCCGGTTCACGGGTCATTTGGGGTCACGTGGGGTCATGGGGTCACCAGGGGTCGCGGGGGTCACAGTGTCACATGGGGTCACATGGGGTCAGGAGTTCATGAGCTCATGGGGTCACGGGGTCACCAGGGGTCAAGGGGAGTCATGGGGTCACGGGGTCACATAGGGTCATGGGGTCACCGGGAGTCATGGGGTCACGGGGTCACATGGGGTCA
>NW_011212974.1:0-1564 GCF_000146605.3 Meleagris gallopavo
AACCTGCTTGCCCCCAGGTGAAGAACCCCAACAGCTGCTTGCCCCATGCTGGAGGTAGATTTGCCCAGCAGCACAGCGGCACCGGAGCCACCTGTCCCCACATCCCATGCACCGTTCCAACCTCCCAGCCCCAAACCTGCTCCTCCCACGCCACAAGCCGCAGGTGACAGCGGTGACACCACGACACATTTTCCACGCTGGCTCTTGTGGGACTGTGACAAAGCACAGCGAACCCGCAGGGCTCTGGGCGTGAAGATTTATGGGTTTGTTCCTTCTCGTGAGCTCCAGCGTCTCGGCCCAGCTTCCAAAGAAAACGAATCCATTGCTTCAAACACAGTGATGTAACCTCAGCTCCCTGCTCCTTTTCCAAATAAAACTACTGCTATCCGATTCCTGCTCACAGGATGGCTTTATGGCGTTATTCAGTCCCCTGCCCCACAAATTGAGAGTGCAGCAACCCCACAGGACTCCACAGCCTATGGAGCTTCCCTATGCAGCAACCAGGACCTTCCCACCAGTGGCACATCCCAGGAATTTGTAGCATTCCGAAGGCAGCGCCATTGGTTTCATCAGCACGAATCAACGGAGCAAGAGCCAACTCCCCTGGCTGTAAAAGCAGAAGGTGTTTGAACTTCCCTCACCTCCCCAAAACGGCGTTTCTCAGCCTTAAAAATGGGGATCTGGGAGATTTGGGATGGAGGGGATGGGATGGGATATGTGGCAGCTGCAACCCACAGAGCCACGTGGCCACAAGGCACTCTGCCGTGAGCCGGCACTCATTGAATCAGCGCTGGCATTCCTACAAACAGAACCTATTCAGAAAGAAAATTACTATTCATCACCTCCAGCTTCCTTATTATGTACATATCCACGGATATGCTTGCAACAATGCTCCAACGGCCCAGCAGCCGGAGCCATTTTTTGGGGAGAGAAATCTACTTCCCCACCTGCCCTGTGCAAAGAGAATGTCTTGGAAAATCATGAAGAGTTGTGCTCCACCCTAAAAAGTCAATGAAAGTCATAGAATCACCGAATCACGAAGGTTGGAAAAGACCTGTGAGATGCTAAAGCCTAACCCCAAACCACCCCCATCAGTTCTCAAACACCTGCAGGGACGGAGGCTGTCAAGAAAAGGGTTGTGACACACGCCGGATGCCCCACTCCATTTCCAAGGTGGTTATGGGTGCTCATGAGCTGGGACAGTGATGGGACATTGAGGATGGGAAAGCAGGAGAAAAGATTGAGGAGAAAATGGGGAAAAATGGACAGCAGGTTTCAGAAACTGGGAGAGGAGATGAAGGGGGGAAAAAGAGCAAGAAATTAGGTGCTGATTCCCCCAATGAGCTGAGATGAGGGACACAAGGGAAGGAGCTCATCTCCACTCCCAGGTTCACCCCAACATCCTCCAACACCATGTACTCAACTTCATTGACCCGGAGCGATGATGGATCCTAGGGAGTAAGAAGGGTAGAGAAGGGCTGAGCCAGTTCTTACCAAGCTGCTCCCTATTTTATTTTTTTTTCTTACTTTTTGCAAGTTAAAACCAAGATAATGACACTGGGTG
>NW_011212975.1:0-1031 GCF_000146605.3 Meleagris gallopavo
GCTGCCTACAAAGACTCCTTGCTTCTTCTTTTCTATCTTTTCTATCACCCTCCTTCCCTTCCCAATTACTCTAATTCATAATGATGTCCGTCCTCCCTTTCCCCATCTCCCTAAATAAGATCTGTAATAAATTGGTCGGACCAACATTTGAACTGTGGTTTCTTAATCTCACACCGGGTATATAATATTAAAAGAATCTCATCTCCCTCCTATAAATTGGAGTGAGACACTTCAGACCAACAGTCTTCTTAAAGCAGACTGTTTGATAAAGTCTCCTTTCCAGTTTATCCCCAAGAACACAAGAAGACAATATTTATTTCAGAAAGGGGAGAAATCATCCTCAAAAGCTTCAGTCAGATCAAGATATAACTTCTGCATCCTTAATAAGATTCTTTAACCCTTTCATGGACAGAAATAATGTTCCAGTTGTTCTGTTTAATCTATCAGAATGGTATATATGTCATATTGTACCAAAACACAAGAAAGTAAGAGTGAGTTAATTTTACGAAATTATCGTCCTGAATTTCAGAGTCTCTCTTTAGTTCTTTTTAGTTTACACATTTTATCAAGGAAGAGTATCCCTCAGTACTGTGCAATTAAATCCAGATTCTGCTTGGTTATTCTGCCTTTGGTTAACACATTTAATATAGGTTTACTGCACAGTGACCCAGATCTAGCAGCAGTGATGGAATATGTCCTGGCTCCTGGCTATTCATTAATATGGTTGGTAAAACACATAAAACACACTTTTGGAAGTGAAAGCTGTGGCTAACTTCACCTACATCAGAAGAATACAGATCTGTAAAAAGCTATACCATATTCTAGGATAGCAAACAAACTATGGACTAGTGTAGAGACACCTAATCCTTTTGGCTTGCCTGGGTTGCATTTATTAATTTTAATGAATAGAAATTGTCTTAGGCCACATATACAGCAGTTGCTCCAAAAGTAATGCCTCCAATTTATTTCCATGGGAACAGCAATAGATGTAAAGAGGACAATAGTACTATCTCAGCTACAAAAAAAAATAA
>NW_011212976.1:0-976 GCF_000146605.3 Meleagris gallopavo
AGCAGGAGGAGACAGATCAAGTAGAGTTTTCACCCTCTGAGAAAGAAGGATGAAGAACTGGCTTCCTCAGACATGGAAAAAGCTGAGGAGCGCAGTAATTGCTTTGCCTTGGTCTTCACTGATTCTCAGGCTCCTCCGCATGTCTACCAGGACTCTGAAGCTCTAAATGTGGGTGAGAGCAGTGCATTCCATCCCACTGTAACAGTGGGACAAGTCCGAGATCTCCTCATGAAACTGAGTATCATCTTCCTGGACTTGTGCAAGGCCTCTAACATGGTCCCTCACAACATCCTTCTCTCTAAACTGGAAAGGTGTGGATTTGAAGAGTGGACTGTTCAATGGATTAGGAATTGGTTGGACGCAGCCAAAGGGTTGTGATCAGTGGTTCTGTGTCAGGGCAGAGACTGGTCACAAGCGGTGTCCCTCAGGGGTCGATCTTGGGACCAGTGCTCTTCAACATCTTCATCAGTGACACAGATGTTGGCATTGAGTGCAGCCTCAGCAGATTTGTAGATGACACCAAGCTGAGCGGTGCAGTCAATACACTGCAGGGAAGGGAAGCCGTCCAGAGGGACCTGGGCAGGCAGAAGTGGGCCCATCAGAACCTAATGAGGTTCGATAAGGTCAAGTGCAGGGTGCTGCACTTGAATCAGGGCAATCCCACGTATTTATAGAGACTGAGTGAAGAACCCCTTGAGATCAGCCCTGCAGAGAAGGACTTGGGGGTTCTGGTAGACAGGAAGCTGGACATGAGCAAGCAGTGTATGCTTGCAGCCCAGAAGACCAACTGTGTTCTGGGCTGCATTAAAAAAGGGGAGGCCAGCAGGGAGAGGGAGGTGACTGTCCCCCTCTACTCAGTTCTTGTGAGGCCCCATCTGCAGTACTGCGTCCAGGACTGGGGCCCCCAGTACAGGAAGGACATGGAGCCCTTGGGTCCAGAGGAGGGCCACTAAGATGATCAGAGGGCTGGAGCACC
>NW_011212977.1:0-978 GCF_000146605.3 Meleagris gallopavo
CTCACCCCTGCCAAAAGCTCTCTGGGACTCAGCTGTGGCAAAGCATACAGCCTATCATATCAAAAACACTTTAGGCAGGTCTAAAGGTGAAAAAAAAAAAATCAATTTTAAATTGACCTTAGACAACTGGGCCCAGCATGGCTCAGTGTGGATCTCTGCTTTTACAGAATCAGTAGTTCATAACATTAAACGCTGGAAACTGCAGCTTCCATCATGTTCTCAAAGGACGTCAGAAAAAAAATCTTATCCCCTCTGAGTCAAAGAAAGACAATTTGACCGTGAGATTATATAAAGTGAGACAGTAAGTTAGGGTTCAGAAAGGATTTCAAAATTTGTCATTTTCATACTTTAAAATTTCCAGGTTTTAGCTCCTTTTCAATTATGCATGCATCCTATCTAAATAATAATGCATGTAACGTCTGCATGGCTGTATTGCATTGAGCAAAAATTGAACAAAAACAAAGCAGGTATTCTTTCTAAGTTTCAGTCACAAACAGCACCATACCAGGATCCAGAAGGGACACAGTTAAGCACCAAAGCTTTGTCTTGGCTTAAAGAGAGATGGGTTTTTTGCTGTTAAGATTAGCAAATCACATCTCCCAGCTCAGACCCTGAAAGACCCTTTTGATACTTGACCTCACATATGGCACAAGGCTGCTTTAGGAATTAAAATCAGTAAGTACTCACAGCAACAAGCAGAAAGCAAGGTAAGATCAGCAAGAAACACTGACTATGAATGTTATTTGGATAAGTAATAAGGCTGTGTTCTCAGAATTACCAATAAAATAAATTTTATAAACCAGATATTTACGTTAGAATGCATCACCTGCATGGTTTTTGATAGGGGAGCCTTTTCCTCTTCATTTTTGACAAGACCAACAGAGTGGACTCAGAAAAACTGACAGAATTTAAACAATCAGTTTTGCTTCAGATAGTTTTTTTGTACCAAGCAAAATACTGGGCACTGCAGTCAAATGC
>NW_011212978.1:0-880 GCF_000146605.3 Meleagris gallopavo
TTTTAATTTACAAATTACATCTACAAAATGTCAAACAGTATACTATGGCAGGAATAGGGTTGATTATCATATATATGTATGAGGGAAAATCTTAGTTGTTAGGGAAAGGGTGGAATTTAAAATATTGAAGATACTTCTGTTTCACATATGAGTTCTGCTACTGGCAGTTGAACCTGAAACAACAATTTGAACTAGAAGTTATTTTTTAATTCAGAGAAATGATGGTTTCTCCACAGAAAGGAGCTAATAATCCTTAACCTTTATCGCCCTTCCTGTGTCTCTCTTCTTCCATCACTGGGAAGATAGATGAGAGTCATAACTCCGTTGCTTTCTCATGTGCTATGTTGTACCTATATACTTGATTAGTTTTGCTTTTGACCTAATGCCCACTAAAAATGAAGATAAAATTGAGTTCAAACTTGTGTTTCAGAGGTCACGGACCAGTTCTTTCCCTACTAACTATTCAGTCCACTGTTTTCCAACTGCAGGAGTAATACTGCCTGTACAACTCAGTTACAGAATTTTTTTTGCAATCTTTGTAGAAAATACAACTGTACAAAAAGTCTATAGACTCAGCGTACAAAATTATACAAAAATATATATTTTCTGGAGATCCTCACTAACCACAATTATAGTTTGATATTTCTATCTATACAAGTGATAGATTTTAGGATTGCACTAGAGCAGATGTGGAGCACCCAGTACAAGAAAGACAGAGAGCTGTTGGAGAAGGTCCAGAGGAGAGCCACGAAGATGATCAGGGGACTGGAGCAACTCCCCTATGAAGACAGGCTGAGGGAGATGGGCTTGCTCAGCTTAGAGAAAAGAAGGCTGCGGGGTGACTTCATTGCAGCCTTTCAATACCTAAAGGGAGCCTACA
>NW_011212979.1:0-1178 GCF_000146605.3 Meleagris gallopavo
AGTTGGACTAGATGACCTTTAAAGGTCCCTTCCAACTTTAAGGATTCTATCCTTCTAAGATGCGAGAAGGAAGAGTCAGAACTCATAAAGAAGGCAATAACCATCTGACCCCTAACTATGAGTGAGTTGTGAAATATACAAAAAGACTTCAGGCTTCATCCAGGTGACTGTATTGTCACCTGGCTGCTCCAATGCTGGGATAATGGGGCCAGTAGCCTGGATTTAGCAGGCAGGCAAGCCAGGCAGCTGGGATCCCTTTCAAGAGAAGGAGATATTGACAAAGCAGTTGGAAAAGGGAAACAAGGCTTCACCCTCTGGAGGTGACTCTTCTTAGCCATGAAGGAAAGATAGCCTGTCAAGGAAGATGTGGTATGTTACCCAGGCAAGAGGATCACCATGGAGAAAGGTATCCAGTACCTGAAGGAATTAGCTATGCTGGAGATTATATATAATGTTGACCTGGATAATGATCTGTTATCTGAGTATCCAGATGATGTGAGGTGCCTGTGATCTATGTAGTAGAAATTTGTACAGAGTGTACCATCATGGTATGCCACCACCCTGACAGCAATGGTCTGGAAAGATAACAAAAAAACCAACAGCGGATGAAGTGGTCAGCCTACTTCAACAATATCAAGAAAATCTGTCTTCCTCCTTATGGGCCTATGTCTCAGCTGTGGAGAAACAGTCCCAGGTGTTATAGAAATGCAAAGACAATACACCCTACTCCCCACCTGTACAGACCAGTATCTCAGGTGTCAGAAGTGTACTTGGAGGACTGCCTCCAAGCTTGTCTAAGGTGAGGGGGTCAGCTCCGCACTTGAAGACTGCCTCCTCCAGAAAAGAAAGGAGGGTGATAATCATAGGTGACTACCTTCTGAGAGGAACAGAGGGCCTGACCCTACCCATAGGGAGGTGTGCTGCCACCCTGGGGCCCAGGTCAGGGATATCTCTAGAAAATTTCCCAGTCTGATCCACCCCTCTGATTATTATTCTTTATTGATAGTTCAGGCCGGCAGTGATGAGGTCACTGACAGAAGCCTAAGGACTATAAAAAATGATTTTAGGGAACTAGGGAGGTTAGTTGATGGAACAGGCATACAAGTAGTATTTGCCTGTATTCCTACAGTGGCAGGGAAGGACACTGAGACGACCAGGAAAACCCACCTTATAAACAC
>NW_011212980.1:0-801 GCF_000146605.3 Meleagris gallopavo
AATCCCAGTGCATCCCAGTTCATCCCAGTTCATCCCGTCAGAATCCCCCAAAATACCAAATAATCCCAATTCGTCCCATCAGAATCCCAGAAAATATGGAATAATCCCAGTTCGTCCCATCAGAATCCAAGGAAATACAAAATAATCCCAGTTCACCCCATCAGAATCCCATAGAATGTCCAAGATAATCCCAGTTCGTCCCATCAAAATCCCAGGAAACACGAAATAATCCCAGTTCATGCCATCAGAATCCCATAGAATATAAAACAATCCCAATTCTTCCCATCAGAATCCAAGAAAATACAAAACAACCCCAGTTAACCCCAACAAAATCCCACAAAATATAAAATAATTCCCGTTAATCGCGTCACAGACACAGAAAACAGAAAATAATCCCAATTAATCCCATCAGAATCCCATAAAATCCGAGGTAATCCCAGCTCATCCCATCAGAATCCCCAAAAATACAAAATAATCCCAGATAATCTCATCAGAGCCCCATAAATCCCCCGTAATCCCCCATGTAAAACCATGTAATCCCCCATAATGCCTTGTACTATCCCAGAATCCCTTGCAAATCCCCCACAATCCCTTGCAACCCCCCACAATCCCTTGCAACCCCCCACAATGCCTTCCAAATCCCCCACAATCCCTTGCAACCCTCCACAATCCCTTGCAAATCCCCCACAATCCCTTGCAACCCCCCACAATCCCTTGCAATCCCCCACAATCCCTTGCAACCCCCCACAATCCCTTGCAATCCCCCACAATCCCTTGCAACCCCCCACAATCCCTTGCAAC
>NW_011212981.1:0-1009 GCF_000146605.3 Meleagris gallopavo
AAGAAGAGAACATCAGGTGACCTTGCCGGGAGTTATATCTCCTCGCTGACCGCAAAGTTCCCTGGGGAAATGTAGTAGAGGAGAGGAGAAGACAGGCACCCGGAACTTGAGCAACAGCAGTCAAACCCCCAGTGCATTACATGATGTTATGATGTGGAATACTGATAACCAAAAATCATATAACCATGACACCTGTCCAGGCATCTCTTCCTCTCACCCTCTGTTGTACCAGGGGCTCCATTCTCTAATGACTTGGTCCACGGTAGAAACCATCATTTTAACTTTTTTGCTTTTGTTTCTCTTCCTCTTTTTTTAAATAAGCCTTTTGTGCTTTTTTCAAATGATACTCTAAGGATTTCTCACTCCATCCATCTACTTTCTGAATCCACCTCTGGATATCTGGCCAGGCTATGGTTACAAAATGAACCTTCAACAAGCCCTGTGTGACTGGATCCTGAGGGTTCATCCCTGAATATTGTCTCATCCTGTCCTGTAGTCGCTGTAAAAAGTTAATTGGTGTCTCATCTTTGCCCTGTTGTATTTCAAAGGCTTTAGCAAAATTTTGAGATTTGGGGACCGCTTGTCTAATCCCCTGTAAAATTAACTCCTATACGTCCCTCATATTTACCCAGTGTTGAAGGTTACTGTTATGCCAGTTGGGGTCTTCATTGGGAAACCTTTGTTCTGCAGGGATGTTTCTATCACCAGGGGGATTTCTCCTCTCCCATTCCTGCATTGCTGCTCTCCTTATCATTCACGTCTCTTCTCCCGTAAATAAGATACTTAATATTGACATCGTTTCTGCTCATGAATAAAAACTGAGTCCTAAAAATTGATCCAACTGTTCTGCTGTCAACGGGTTATGGGCTGATTTGGCCCAGTTCCATGACTAGCGAGGCAGAGGGACCCACGGATCCGTGCCCCGGAAAGGGATAAAGGAAAAGGATAGAGAGATGGGCCTAAAACAAAACAGCAGCAACGATCTGAGGAGAAACAAACTAATTTACTA
>NW_011212982.1:0-1104 GCF_000146605.3 Meleagris gallopavo
GTGGCTGCCCCACAACCAGAGGATACTCTGACCCTATAACCAAGGGATGCTCTGACCCCATAACATAAGGATGCTCTGACCCCACAACCAGGGGATGCTCTGACCCCATAACCAAGGGATGCTCTGACCCCATAACCAAGGGATGCTCTGACCCCATAACAGGAGGATGCTCTGACCCCATAACCAGGGGATGCTCTGACCCCATAACCAGGGGGTGGCTGACCCCAAAACCTGGGGATGCTCTGACCCCATAACCAAGGGATGCTCTGACCCCATAACATAAGGATGCTCTGACCCCATAACGAGGGGGTGGCTGACCCCAAAACCTGGGGATACTCTGACCCTATAACCAAGGGATGCTCTGACCCCATAACCAAGGGATGGCTGATCCCATAACCAGGTGATGGCTGACCCCATAACATAAGGATGCTCTGACCCCATAACCAAGCGGTGGTCTGGCTCCATAACATGAGGATCTCTGGCCCCATAACATGAGGATGCTCCGACCCCATAATCAAGGGGGCTCCGACCCCAAAACCTGGCCATGCTCTGACCCCATAACATAAGGATGCTGTGACCCCAAAACCTGGAGATGCTCTGATCCCATCAGCAGGAGATGCTCTGACCCCATAACAGGAGGATGCTCTGACCCCATAACAGGGGGATGCTCTGACCCCATAACAGGGGGATGCTCTGACCCCATAACCAAGGGATGCTCTGACCCCACAACCAAGGGATGCTCTGACCCCATAACCAGGGGATGCTCTGACCCCACAACCAAGGGATGCTCTGACCCCATAACAGGGGGATGCTCTGACCCCATAACCAGGGGATGCTCTGACCCCATAACCAAGGGATGCTCTGACCCCACAACCAAGGGATGCTCTGACCCCATAACCAAGGGATGCTCTGACCCCATAACCAAGGGATGCTCTGACCCCACAACCAAGGGATGCTCTGACCCCATAACCAAGGGATGCTCTGACCCCACAACCAAGGGATGCTCTGACCCCATAACCACGACTGCCCGACCCCATAACCACAACTCCTCCCGGCCCCTCCCTACCCCCCATCCCCCAATGGGGTCACTGTAGGATTTGGGGC
>NW_011212983.1:0-1106 GCF_000146605.3 Meleagris gallopavo
AAGCGGAGAGTAATTCATGTATGCATGTGTGTATGTGTGCGTGGATAAACAGATGTGTATGGATAGGTGGATGAATGCATTAATCTCTCTGCCTTTCAATCTATTTTCAACCCAGCGCCTCTATCTCCCGGCTGCGCCTCTCACACGGAGTCCGAGCAGCGCTCACGCTGTTGTGCATTCAATTCCCTGTTCGCTGTGCTTTTACTGGTTCCTTCTTTATATTTGAGTGTTCTTTGCTACCCGCCCCCAGAAATAGCCAATTTCAGAGGTGCGCATGTGTGCATGGGGTGTAGTTACTGTCCCTGCCCCACTGCCTTCATTCCGGTTCCTTTATCCCAGAAAGGGGTTAGAGAGAAGGAGAAGGAGGAGGAGAAGGATGTTGGAGGAGGATGGGGAGGAAGAGGAGGGCGCTGCACAGCGGTGACGGCGGCCGCAGGTGTCAGTAAGCGTGCGCTTACTGAAGGAGGCAGCGAGATTTGGCTCCCACCCACGGAGCCCGCATTTGTGTGCGGGCCTCTGGGCAGCGCGAGAAAGAACCTAAGGAGCGTCTGCTTCCTTGCAGCCTCTCTGTACTATTATTTTTATTTCCATGGTTTGCGTGGAGCCATCTTACCTCCTTTCATTGGGCCACAGAAGATGCGAGCACCTCGCCGTGGGGATGGTAAAGCTGGAAATACCGAGAGAAACGCCAAAGGGTCGGTGTGGTGGAAAACTGCACTAGGTTTCATAGACCGAGCACGACCTTATTTAAAATATATTTATATATATGCTTACATGCTTATATACATATAGTATGCACATATATTCATATATATCTGTGTATATATATGTATAGCTTATATCTGTAGTTATACATATGTATATATAAACGTACACATATCTTTCATGTATATTTATATATGCTCATGATATAAGTATGTATGCATGTATATATATGTACAATTTGTATATATAGAGAAACATACAGAAGCACATACAGAAGCACATAAGTATATTTAGAAGCATATATGACAGTTTTTGCAGCAGGCTAGACCCATACTTCCATAGAGCTAAGCCATTCCTACAATAATTCATTACATATACACGTACCTAGACATCTCAAAATA
>NW_011212984.1:0-872 GCF_000146605.3 Meleagris gallopavo
GTGGTCCCCATCGCCATGAAGGTCCGCCAGCGCTGCGGGACAGACGGGGTCACATGGGGTCACATGGGGTCATATGGGGTCTCATGGGGTCACATGGGGTCATATGGGCTCATATGGGGTCACATGGGGTCACATGGGGTCACATGGGGTCATATGGGGTCATATGGGGTCTCATGGGGTCATGTGGGGGCTATGGGGTCACATGGGGTCACATGGGGTCATATGGGGTCACATGGGGTCTCATGGGGTCATATGGGGTTTCATGGGGTCATATGGGGTCACGTGGGGGCTATGGGGTCACATGGGGTCACATGGGGTCATATGGGGTCATGTGGGGGCTATGGGGTCACATGTGGTCATATGGGGTCACATGGGGTCTCATGGGGTCACATGGAGTCATATGGGGTCTCATGGGGTCACATGGGGTCTCATGGGGTCACATGGGGTCACATGGGGTCATATGGGGTCTCATGGGGTCATATGGGGTCACATGGGGTCATATGGGCTCATATGGGGTCACATGGGGTCATATGGGGTCACATGGGGTGCTATGGGATCATGTGGGGGCTATGGGGTGTTATGGGGTCATACGAGGACGTGGGTTTCTATGGGATGCTATGGGGTTATAGGGTGCTATGGGGTGTTATGGGACATATGGGGTGCTGTGGGGCACTTATGGGGTTCTATGGGGCAATTGCAGGGTGCTATGGGCCACTATGGAGTGCTTATGGGGCAGTTATGGGGCACTTCTGGGGCGCTCCTCCTCCGCCGCACAACCAACTTTTTCCCGTCGTGCCCCGCGCTCACCCATACACGTGCTGAACGTGCGCAGCCCGGACATGACGTCATCATGCGCCGCCAGCCACAGGGAG
>NW_011212985.1:0-662 GCF_000146605.3 Meleagris gallopavo
GGGCCGTACGGGGCCATATGACGATATGGGGCCATATAGGGCCGTACGGGCACGCTACGGGGCCATATAGGGCCGTACGGGGCCATATAACAATATGGGACCATATAGGGCCGTATGGGGACTCTATGGGGCCATATAGGGCCATATGGGGCCATATAGGGCTGTACGGAGCCATACGGGGACGCTATGAGGCCATATGATTTAATGGGGCTACATAGTGCCATATGGGGCCGCTATGGGGCCATATGGGGACGTACCGGGCCATATGAGGATATGAGGCCATATGGGGCCATATAGGGCCGTATGGGGATGCTACGGGGCCATATAGGGCTGTACGGAGCCATATGGGGACGCACCGGGCCATATGATTAAATGGGGCTATATAGGGCCATATGGGCACGCTATGGGGTCATATAGGGCTGTACGGGGCCATATGATGATATGGGGCCATATATGGCCATATGGGGCCGCTATGGGGCCATATAGGGCCGTACGGAGCCATATGACGGTATGGAGCCATATAGGGCCATACGGGGCCGCTATGGGGCCATATAGGGACATAACGGGCCATATGATGACACGGGGCCATATAGGGCCGTATGGGGACTCTATGGGGCCATATAGGGCCGTACGGGGCCATATGACGATATGGGGCCATATAG
>NW_011212986.1:0-974 GCF_000146605.3 Meleagris gallopavo
TCCTGGCCTGGCTTTGGCAGCACGGCCGTCACCGCCGGCCCCACCTGACGGAAGAAAAACATTTGTGTGCACTGTAAGCAAACGTTAATTAACAGCGCCCTAATTGAGCGGCCTGAGCACAACCCGGGCTTGGGTGAGCAGGGGAGGCGGCTCCGTTTTTGGGGTCCCTTTTTGGGGAGAAAAATGCCGTTCTGAGCCAACCTGAAAGCGCAACGCCTCCTCGTTAGGAAGGCTCTGCTGGCGGACGCTAATTGCAGAGCTCACGCGTGTTTCATTAACGACACAGCGCTAATTGGGACGCGTGCGCCCCACTGACCTGACGGGACGTGGGGTGGGGATGGCTTCAGTCCCACAGCCCTCGTTTTGGGGCAAAAATGGCATTTTTTGGCTTTTGGATGCAGCTTTCTGCTCTCACTGCCTCCATGAAGCTCCAACCCCCCAAAAATGGGATTTTGGGGCATTTTGCGCCATTTTGGGCACTTTTCCCCCCAAATACGGAGCTCCTGCACACTCGGCACCGCTCAGTTCTCATTTGCTTTGCAGAACGGAGGAACTTTTGAGGAAAAAACCACTAAAATCGGGCATTAGGAGCAGCCCTGTGCCCCCCGCGCCCCTCTGGGGCCATTTTGGTGCAGTTTGGTGCAGTTTTCCTCCCGAATCCCCACTGAAAGCAACTCAGCGTGGCTCATTCCACACATTTTGCCCTAAATCGAGGGATTTTTGGGGCCAACGCCGCTCTGAGGGCCTCAGGTGGAAAAAGGCACCGAACACATCGTGGAAAGGCGGCGCTGGGTGCAATGCTGGTGACAAACGTGGCGGTTTGAAGCCATTTTGAGGCCGTTTCGAGGCGTTACCTGGCGCCTGGCTGCTCTTCCTTTTGCCCATCACGGCGCTCACCTGAGGGGAAGGGACGCAGGCTGCGGCCTCACCCATTTCTCACCATTTCCCACTTATTTCCCAACAAATCCCCCCCC
>NW_011212987.1:0-743 GCF_000146605.3 Meleagris gallopavo
GCACCTCCAGGGATGGGGCACCACAGCTCTTGGGCAGCAGTGCCAGCGCCTCACTGCCCTCTGAGGGAAGAATTTCCCATTAACATCTAATTTAAATCCCCCCTCTTTTAGTTTAAAGCTATTTTCCCTTGTTCTATCACTATCAGACTATCAGACAGTTCCTGATAATTTTAGGCACTTATAAGTCAAATAGGTACTACAAAATTTTTAAGGGTTTTGAACTTTGCCACTAGGTACACACAGTCAACCTGCTTCATATTTCTGTGTCTTCTCATGAATCTTTAGCTCTTCTTCCCTGCATGTTTTCTCGTTTGGTATCAGTTCTTTAGAAGAGAGTGCATTTTATTTCATGTAAGGAATGTGCCTACTGGGCCCTCAGCCCACCATCTAGCTTGAGGCCTCCTGAGGAGGAAACAAAAACCAAGAATAATAGAATAATGAATTGTCTTTAGAATCCTCTTTAATGCTGTGTGCTCCACTGTCTGTCCTGTTTTAGTCCCCTCCTGTTGACCGATGACTGGGCATATGAAAGAAGATGCTTGCTGCAGGGTCATCCTGCGGAGGTGGGTTAGCTATTCTAACAAAGTTCTGGGAATAACAGTACATTCTTCCTCTTGGAGAAACAAGATACAATAATGAAGAATTTTAGTCAAATATTACACTATGCTCTCATCTTTGGCGAGCCTGAAAAAAAAACATTTTCCACATGAAAAGAAAATAAATAATCAATAAAGGATTTTTCT
>NW_011212988.1:0-886 GCF_000146605.3 Meleagris gallopavo
GGGCATCCACAGCCTCCTTGGGCGACCTGTTCCAGTGCCTCCCCACCCTCTGGGTGAAAAACTTCCTCCTAATATCCGACCTGACCCCCCCCGCCTCACTTTAAAACCATTCCTCCCTGTCCTATCACTACCCATGCGATCCCCCTCCTGTTTATCCGTTCCCTTCAAGTACTGGAAGGCCAGAATCAGGTCTCCCTGCAGCCTTCTCTTCTCCAAGCCAAACAAACTCAGTTCCCCCAGCCTTTCCTCACAGCAGAGCTGCTCCAGCCCTCTGCCCACATCCAGCTTCTCGTCCACCGGGACCCCAAGCCCTTCTCCGCAGGGCTGCTCTCCAGGAGTTCTTCCCCCGGTCCGTATCAACACGTTGGATTGCCCCGACCCCGTGCAGCACCTGGCCTTACTGAACCCCCCAGGTTCTCATGGGCCCGCTTTGCAGCCTGTCCAGGTCCCTCTGGATGGCTTCTCTCCCCTCCAATGCATTGCTCAGCTGGGTGTCATCCACAAATGCTGAGGATGCACTCGATGCCACCCTCTGTCATTGATGGAGATGCTGAACGTGTGGGGCTGCGGGGACGCAGGCAGGAAGGGCTCTGCTGTACGGAGGTGGAGGAACCCAAAGGTTTGGGGGCAGAAGTGGGGATCTGCGCAGCCCACGTAAGCGCTCACCCCCCCCGCTCAGAACACATCCCGGCAGCTTTTGGTGCCAACAAAACCCCACGGCAGCAAAGCAACACAGCCACAGTGCTCAGAGCCCAGCGTGGCACACGGCACAAACCCAGCAACCACACACAGCACTTCTGGCACCACCAGGAGGTGCAGCCCACGGGGAAACCCCACCTGGCAGCAAACCCCCCTGGAGCAAACGCTTCCCTGGGCACCAATGGGG
>NW_011212989.1:0-906 GCF_000146605.3 Meleagris gallopavo
ACCTTTTTAACAGCGTGATCTTTTTCATTTTCACTATCACCTCCTTAGCCTTAAGTAAAAACTAAAAGAGACCTTTGAAAAATGATGATTTTTTATATTTAATATGTGATCTTTTTATGTTTCTGCTGTTGTATGCTTTTGAGCTGTCTAACAACTATGGATATGTAGCCAGCAGAAGGGCAAACGTCTCATATCCTGTGAAGAGGTGACTACCTGAAGTGTGGGTATGAAAGAAGGCATAAAAATTCTCTGAAAGGTTTTACTACAGAGAATATAGGGCTGAGACCTTCATCTAACCCTGGATGCACATTATTCTTAATAATGCATATCTGTACAGTTTTTTGCAGACTTTAAGAGTGAGCTTACTAAAATTGACAATATTTTACAGAAACAGAAAAAAGTCATGCTTTCTGTATCTTTCACAATTCTTTAATTTGTGATATATCACTTTTATCTCGTCTTGCTTTAACACTAGATTTAGTTTAATTAAATTTATGTCAAATGAACACATGAAACGAAAGCAAAATCAGAAAGCCTGCAGTTGCCCATTAGTGAGTCAGTGACTGCATAGAGAAAGGTTTTTGAAGCCTGGCTTACTGCCAGAACAAGCTTGCAATGATGCTCAGAGACACCCATGATGCTTTGAAGAAAGGACTTAGCTGACCTGAACCTGCTCTGTGGAATCAGTCCAAATCCTTATAGGCTCATTGTAAAATCTATAAGTCTTCAGTCTTCAACCATTTACCTATCAAGTGAAAAGAGTCAGGGTGTGAAACTACAATATCTGTACATAATTAATTAGAATAGATCATCCTTCATTTTGTATGTGCCTAAATCTGCTCCCCCTTTACATACACTCTCCTCACACACATACTTCCAGGCATTTTTTAACCCATTACATATATA
>NW_011212990.1:0-1061 GCF_000146605.3 Meleagris gallopavo
GCCGCCGGGACGCGTGGCCCCAATCGGGACGGGGCGCCGCTGGGATCCGCGTGGCCGGGAGCCCGTTGGGCTTCCATCACCCCACAGCCCCCCTGTGTCCCATCACCCCGTAACCCCACAACCCCACAACCCTGTAACCCCACGTCCCCGTAACTCCATAACTGCACAACCCTGTAACCCCATAACCCCACAACCCCATAACCCCACAACCCCATAACCCCACAACCCTGTAATCCCTGTAACCCCACATCCCCATAACCCCATAACTGCACAACCTTGTAACCCCACAGCCCCACAGCACCACATCCCCACAACCCCATAACCCCACAACCCCATAACCCCTGTAAACCCACATCCCCATAACCCCATAACTGCACAACCCTGTAACTCCATAATTCCACAACCCCACAACCCCATAACCCCACAACCCCATAACCCCACAACCCTGTAACCCCACAGCCCCATAACCCCTGTAAACCCACATCCCCATAACTCCATAACTGCACAACCCTGTAACCCCATAATTCCACAACCCCACAACCCCATAACCCCACAGCCCTACAACCCCACAATTCCATAACCCCACAAACCCATAACCCCACAACCCCACAACCCCATAACCCTACATCCCCACAGCCCCACAACCCCACAGCCCTACAACCTCACAACCCCACAACCCCACATCCCCATGTTGCCCCATGTCCCCCCACATCCCCCCATGTCCCTCTGTCCTCTCCCCACATCCCCGTATCCCCATGTCCCCTGACCCCCACATCCCTTATCCGCACACCCCCATACCCCATATCCCATATCCCATACCCCATATCCCATACCCCATATCCCATATCCCATACCCCATACCCCATATTCCATATCCCATACCCCATATCCCATATCCCATACCCCATACCCCATATCCCATACCCCATATCCTCATACCCCATATCCCATACCCCATACCCCATATCCCATATCCCATATCCCATATCCCATATCCCATACCCCATACCCCATACCCCATATCCCATACCCCATACCCCATACCCCATACCCCATACCCC
>NW_011212991.1:0-942 GCF_000146605.3 Meleagris gallopavo
CCCCTTCAAAAATCCTTCCACATGATGTCATATGGTATGGAATATCCCCTTTTGGCCTAATTAAGTCAGCTGTCCCTAATTCTTTCCTCCCAGCCCCCTTAGGCCTTTTGCTGGGAATGGCTTGATTCCATACAACACTGCTTAGCAGCAACTATAGATATAGTTGTGTTAGCAACATTGTTTTTCTCCTAAAAGCCAAAACAAAGCATAGAACCAGGCACTCTGAAGAAAATAATTCTGTCCCAGATGAAACTAATAACAATATGTTTTATACACACTTGTAAAATTCTCTGAGGCTATGGCAGTGGATATTTTGATTTTTTTTCTTGTTTTTCTAGAACATTGAGTGGTTTTCCATCGATAAATTACCATGCCACAGAAATGACATGACCCCCAAGTCCAAGCTAGGTTTGGCACCTAACAAATTTTTTATGGCCATTCCTTTTATCAGGTATGTTCAAGATGAGGTAAATGCTAGGTCAGTGCCTTTTAAAAAACTTTCATTTCTTTAGATTTCTTTTAGTAAGCAGATCTTTTTGAACTTCTGCTTGCTTCCAGGCCGTTGAGGGAATGGATTTCCCGAAGGAATGGAGGAAATTCCTCAGATAGTGACAGATTTTCACCTACAGGGAGCACACCCTCTAAGCCCAACTTGGAAAAACCTAGGTAAGAACCAGGTCAGTTTAACATCTCCACACCCTTTTGTAAAATATTGGTCATACAAATCTGATTGTCCTTTCTCTGAGGAATGTATTCCAGTAATAGAGTGTGCTAATTAAAAATAAATAATAATTAAGGGTTTATCTCAGAGGCCTGTAAACAGGATTGAAAGTTAATAGTTTTGTTGTCATTTCAAGTTATTTAGTAAATTCTGAAGTGTCCAGAAATTAGGCAATTCCTTGAGTCTTGTTTGTAGGAGCAACAAAAAAACAAAAGACATGA
>NW_011212992.1:0-602 GCF_000146605.3 Meleagris gallopavo
TTCTTAACCCCACTCCTTTGGGATAAATCCCCCCCAGAAGGGATTTTTTCCATTTCTGGGGACACAAAATGCTCAAGGGAAGGGTTTTGCTTTTGTTTTCCCCCACTCACCAGAACTCCCCATCCTCCATTCTCACCATCAGCTGCTGCCTCAGCGCCGGCTCCACCGCGTTCCACTCGGAGGAGCTGAGACAACCAACAGCCATCAGCGCATCGGTTTCCCCCCCCGCCCCCCATTCCCTCGTTAATTAACGCTAACGAAGGGCACGGCCTTACTTATCACTCCAGGCTCCAGTCCATTCCACTTCCCCCCACGGGTTCCGCATACGGATCAGCCCCAGCGACTGCCCCCGGTAGCTGATCTGCAAAGGGCAACAACGTGAGGGCCGTGACCCAAAACTGGGGTTTTTGGCCCCAAAACGGTGGCAGCTCCCACCTGCTTGGCTCCCGTCACCGAATACGCGTGGCCCTTCACCAGCTTCTTGAACGTCACCGCCTCCATGTCGAAGGCGCTCGTGATCTGGGGGGAAACGAGATCTTCTGGGGGAAAACCACACGAATTCCCCTCCTTTCCTTCCCTCCTTTCCTCCCACTTTTCCCATT
>NW_011212993.1:0-937 GCF_000146605.3 Meleagris gallopavo
GTGTCCTTGGTTCTCATGCTGTTTATCTTGCTCCACAGCTTCTGCTCCAAACAGTTTTTCTTGTATTCCCACAAGCAAGACTCCCTTCAATACAAACTGGACAGCCTTCAATCTCAAAAAGACACCCTCCAGTCCAAGTGAGATGCCTGCCAGTCTGAAAGAGACACCCTCCGGTCCGAGAGGGACATCCTCAGGTCCAAATGGGATGTGCTTCGAACTGAGCAAGACGACTTCCAGTTCGGAATATTCAGTCTCCAAACTGAACTCAGCAACATTCAGGCTCATTGAGCAATGCTCGAATCTGAACTAAATATCCTCATAATCGAACAAGAGAGACTCCGAGCCGAACCGGAGAGTGAGAGCATCAGAACTGATGAACATGATCAACCACAGGATGCACTAGAATCAATGTCAGTTGCCCCTGTAAAAAGATGGAAAATGAAACAAATCTCGACTCTGTTAGAACAGAAGAAAGAGGAGGAGGGGAAAGTAGAGGAAGCAGTCCCTGTAAGAGAAGTGGAGGAAAGAGGTCCAGAGGAATGGCTCCGAGATCCAGGGCATCCAGAGGGAGATCTGAGACCCCGAATAAGATCGCAGTCACCTACACCCAGGAAGGCAACAAGAAGTCCTGAAAGGGTAAGAGGTGAGCAAGACATCATTACCATTACTGATTGATCTCTGAAAATGAATGAAATTCAAAGTCTGAGAAAAGACTTTTCATGCCACCCAAATGAGCCTATTGTCACCTGGTTACTTCGATGTAGAGACAATGGGGCCAACAGTGAGTCAGATAGTCAGTGAGTCAGTGAGTGAGATAGTAGAGAAGCTCGCCAACTGGGTGGCATTGCAAGGGACTCAGCCATTGACAGAGGCATTAGTACATGCCAGAACCAGGCCTTCACCCTCTGGAAGCAGATGTTGTTAGCTAGTAAAAGAA
>NW_011212994.1:0-962 GCF_000146605.3 Meleagris gallopavo
CAGCCGCTGGGCGGCGCTGTGGGGCGCCAAGGGGCTCTATGTGGTTCTGTGGGGTTCTATGGGAGGCTGTAGGTCCGACTGCAGCCGATAGGGGGCGACGCGCTGCGGGTCACCGGTAACCAGGGGGCGCTGTGAGGCTCTATGGGGTTCTATGGGATTCTATGGGGCGAAATGAGGGGCTCTATGGGGCTCTATGGGGCACTGCGGGCTAACTGTATATCCTGGTGCAGCCGCTAGGAGGCGCTGTGGGGCTCTATGGGCTTTTATGGGGCTCTATGGGGCGAAATGAGGGGCTCTATGGGGCCCTATGGGGTTCTACGGGGTTCTATGGGGATCCATGGGGCAAAATGAGGGGTTCTATGGGGTTCTACGGGTCTCTATGGGCTACTTGCAGATCGTGGTGCAGCCACTAGAGGGCGCTGCGGGGCTCTATTGGGCACCTTGGGGTTTTATGGGGTTCTACGGGGTTTTATGGGGTTTTATGGGGTTCTATGGGGTTTTATGGGATTCTACGGGGTTTTATGGGGCCCTATGGGGCCTTGTGAGAGCCTTGGCCCCCCCGCAGTGGGGGAGGCCCGCAATCTGATCCCAATGGACCCCAACGGGCTGTCGGATCCCTACGTGAAGCTGAAGCTGATCCCCGACCCCAAAAACGCCTCCAAGCAGAAAACGCGGACCGTGAAAGCGACGCTGAACCCCGTCTGGAACGAAGCCTTCGTCTTGTGAGCGGGGCTGGGGGGCGGATGTGGGGCGGATGTGGGGCAGGGTTATGGGGCAGATATGTGGCAGGGTTATGGGGCGGCTATGGGGCTGACGATGCCATGGGGATGACAGAGCTGTGGGGAGGTGCTATGGGGTGGTGATGCTATGGGGTGGTGATGCTATAGGGTGAGGATGCTATGGGGCTGGCGGTGTGTGGGGCGGCGATGCTATGGGGTGCCGGATCCATGGGGTGCGGATCC
>NW_011212995.1:0-842 GCF_000146605.3 Meleagris gallopavo
GTCCTCATCTCCACCCCAACCTCCCCAACCATTGGGGTCCCCATGTCCCCACCCCAATGTCCCCAACCATTGGGGTCTTTGTGTTTCCATCTCCATACCAATGACCCCAACAACTGCGGTCCCCATGTCCCCTCCCCAATGTCCCCAGCTATTGGAGTCCCTATGTTCTCATCTCCATCTCAAGGTTCTCAACCACTGGGGTCCCCACGCCCCTACCCCAAGGCCCCCAAAAAATTGAGTCCCCATATCCTCATCTCAACATCCCCAACCATTGGGGTCCCCATGTCCTCATCTCCACCCCAACATCCCCAACCATTGGGGTCCCCATGTCCCCACCCCAGTGTCTCCAACCATTGGGGTCTCCGTGTCCTCGTGTCCATCCCAGCATCCCCAGCCATTGGGGTTCCCATATCCCCACCCCCAGGTCCCCATCTCTCAGGGTCCCCACCTCTACCCCAATGTCCTCAACCACTGGGGTCTCCACGTCCCGTGTCCCCATCCCAATGTTTCCATCCCTTAAGGCCCCCATTTCCTGGGGTCTCCATCCCAATGTCCCCATTTCTAGGGGTCCCCATCCCAATGTCCCCATTCCTTCAGCTCCCCACTTCTTGGGGTCTCCACCCTTTCAGATCCCCATCCCTTACAGTCCCCATTTCTCAGGGTCCCCATCCCAGTGTCCCCATCCCTTCAAGTCCCCACTTTTTAGGATCTCCATCCTTTCGCATCCCATCCCCTACAGTCCCCATTTCTTGGAGTCCCCATCCTCAGCGCCCCCATTTCTCGAGTTCTCCATCCCAATATTCCCATCCCAATGTCCCCAACCTTTGGGGTCCCCATCCCAA
>NW_011212996.1:0-1042 GCF_000146605.3 Meleagris gallopavo
CTTTTATAGTAACCAATAATTTTTGCATAATAATTTTTGTTGTATTCCTTTTGAGATCTCCATAGAACTTAACCTGCTAATAGATATTTTCTATTTCAAACTTATTTTGAAATTTGAAACATATTCAGATTCTTTTAAATGACCTTGTGATAGCCATTATTACTACATTAAACATCTGCTTAAAATTATACCCCAAAATTATTCCTGTATAGGTTATTGTGCTGAATCCTGGTACAAAGAGCAAAAATAAAAACATGGTATGAGTAAAATAAGCTTACTAGCCTCCCGTCTAGATACTCCACAAATGTACTGCTTGTTTGAGGAAATAAATAACTGGCACCTAGGCTTTTCTGTGAACCTCGGTCAGAACAACTGTTAAGATTCTCCCTAAGATTCATGTTTCTTGCATTGTACTGCACACAGAAGTGGTTTTAAACATTATTACCTGGTAGCTGCTACAACCGTTCAAAAGCACAAGCTTCTCTTGAATAATGAAAATTATTTTCTAAATTTAAAATCAGGTGGTGTCACTCTTATAGGATACAAATATACTGTGCATTTAGTTTCATGACTGATAGAAGCAAGCCATCTTTTAAAAAATCAATTAAAAATATACCATCTTAGAAGTGTAATTATGAGTAATCAGCAATGATGGAGAAATTCCACTGAACATTTGACAATTTGGCCGAAGGCAATTAGTTACATCAAATTAGGCATCAACTCCCATTTGGTGGGTGACTCTATGAAAACGTATGAGAAGAGACATTCTTGAGCCTCTTGTTAGAAATATGGCCCCAGGTAAAACCATACCTGCTGCCAATGAAGAACTACCTTGCTTTCCAAAGTTGAATTTATTTTTCATTGAAGAAATTAAAACATGGTAAGTATTTACTTAAATCTCTGAATAAAATGCTTTTGCTGCTATGGTTGTAATTTCTTCAGACTGAGACATACAATCACAAATACATGGTCTAAGAGATCAAACAGGAAAATCACAGAAAATATCACAAATTTTTTTTTCAATAATTCTTTTGATAATGAA
>NW_011212997.1:0-516 GCF_000146605.3 Meleagris gallopavo
GGAGAAGGAGAAGGAGAAGGAGAAGGAGAAGGAGAAGGAGAAGGAGAAGGAGAAGGAGGAGAAGGAGAAGGAGAAGGAGAAGGAGAAGGAGAAGGATTTCAGTGCATACAGAGTTAAGAAACTCTGGACTGGGGAATGCAAATCAAGGAAAAGCTAGTGGATTTCTCTTTTTCTGCCTTTTTTTCTCCCTCCCAGAAACAACATCTGTTATATCTGGGTTGCAAGGATCTTACTAGATGGCATGTTGCAAAAGTCTACATAAAAAAAGCTTATTTGTTCTCTACCACTGTGGACAGCTGCGCCCAACTCAAAGCTAATGTAGAGTATTTCTCTGTGTGCCTCTGCTAGAAGTGGTGTGGCCAAGAGAGTAGTGTTTATAGAGGTACAAAACACCATTGACTATGTTTTCTTTTTTGTTATGCTAAAAATGCACATCACCAGACATCAGCCAAAATTTTCCCATTTGTGTCTTATTTTCCTTGACATGATTTATGTGAATCCCTATTCCTATTCCCT
>NW_011212998.1:0-672 GCF_000146605.3 Meleagris gallopavo
TTTTTCTGGTTAAGCATACTATTTATTTATTAACATCAGAAGAAAAGCTTTAAATGGCTCCTAAATTTGTTTCCATAATGCATTTTCTTCTAAACAGGTGTGGTAGTAAACAAGGGGAAGAAGATTATAGGCCGCTGTTTGAGAACTTCATTCAAGATCTTCTTTCCACAGTCAATAAACCAGAATGGCCAGCTGCAGAATTGCTGCTTAGCTTATTAGGAAGGCTATTGGTAAGGGATTCTTGTTTTTAACTATGAAGGCTTCTTTATTTAAGTTTCAGCTATTATAATAATGCTTTTTGATAGTTGATAAACACATGCATTGTTTAAGGATTTTGTTGTGTATATCCCTATTCTGTAATGTATAGTTGATAAAATTTAGGTCAGAAGATCATTGATTCACAACTTGGGAAACGTCACAGGTATACTGTATCTCATGGAAGTCTACTTCTACTGGAAATGGTTGGAGCACAGTCCTGCTGAAAAAGACCTGGGGGTACTGGTGGATGGCAAGTTGGACATGAGCCAGCAATGTGCCCTCGCAGTCCAGAAAGCCAACCATATCCTGGACTGCATCAAAAGAAGCGTGGCCAACAGAGCAAGGGAGGGCCACAAAAATGATCCAAGGGATGGAACATCTCTCCTACGAGGACAGACTGAGAGAGCTGGGGTT
>NW_011212999.1:0-1004 GCF_000146605.3 Meleagris gallopavo
GACAGCACGCTGGTGATGTAGATGCCACGCAGTGATGTGACGTTGGTGAAGTCGGTCTCCCCGCCGGTTGTGGTGTAGAGGTGACGTTCCAAGGACTTGGAGAACACCACGCCACGGTCGTCTGATGTGTAGATGGTGCCATAGCCGGTGTCTGGGGGGGGGGAGTGGGGCGGGTGGTAATGGGGGGGGGCCCTGGGCACCCATCGGCTCCGTGCAGGGGGAGGAATGCAGGGAGAGGAAAAAACCCCACGGCTGACATGTGGCCACGCTTCATGCCAGGAATGTGCTTTCCCGCAGCTACTGCCCGCTAATTAGTTTCCTCATGAAGGAATTAATGAGAAAAAGTCCTTCCTCAAAGGCACAGCCCTGCCCGGGCTCAGGGCCCCGTGCTGCGGTGTGGAGCAGCTTTCATTGCTGCCAGCTGCCCCACAGCTCCCACCCCAACCCCAACCCATCCCAACCCCACCCTCATCCTCACAGTACCCCCATCCCATCTCCATTCCCATCCTCGCTCCAGCCCCATCCCGTCCCCACTTCATCCTCATCCTCACACCACCCCCATCCCATCTCCACCTCCGTCCCACCTCATGCCACCCCACACCTTCCATATCCTATCTCCATCCCACCCTCATCCTTCCACACCCTCTGTATCCCATCCTCATCCCATCCCCATATTCCCCTTATCCTCGTGCCATCCCCATCCTCACGTCGTCCCCATCCTCACGTCGTCCCCATCCTCACGTCGTCCCCATCCTCATCCCATCACACCTCCGTCCCCATTCCACCCCCATCCTCACACCTTCCCCATCCCATCCCCATCCCATCCCCTCTCACCGCCCGGCTCATCCACATGCATGAACACCAGGTCGTCGTTGGCTGCCAGGATGGAGTAGAACTGCTCGTGGCCGACGGAGGGCAGCTGTGCCATGCTCCAGCTCTCACCTTGGTCCAGCGAGACGTGGATGCGCCGCGTGAAGCCCTGCAGGACCCACAGCCTCAGCACA
>NW_011213000.1:0-583 GCF_000146605.3 Meleagris gallopavo
AGTAGGTCTTTTATGTTGCAGTTCACATGAATCCAATTTCTGGTGCTTCGTATTACATTAATTTTTTTTTTTTTTTTATTATTCAAAAGCAGCTAACTTTCCAGTGCATAACTCTGCCTTCCTTAAAGGCAGAGTTTCCTGTGTTTAGACTACCTATTTTGACATAGGACTGGTTCTGTAGATGAACCACACTATAATAATTTAATTCATATTAAGTCATAGTCTAAAGAAATTAATTTCAGTGTTGGTATTTGGTCTTTAACACGCAGTTTTATTCAGTGTTAGAATGGTTCTCAATGACAAGATGCATTACAGCTGCCCTGTTTTCATATAAAATAAAAAGCAATCTATACACCTTAGTTAAGTTACTTGTCAAAGATTCTAGAAGTTAGAACTTTGGAATCTGAACTCTGAATCTGAGAGCTGTGCAAAAACCAGGTTTTGGAAATTGAATTTTGGAAATTCAAAGTTATGAACAAATTTTCAGATTTTTCTATAAAAAAACCTTCAAGGTTTCCATTGACCTGTACAGTTGATATTTTGAAATTAAATTGAACACATCTTCTCCTCTCCTCTCCTCTCC
>NW_011213001.1:0-832 GCF_000146605.3 Meleagris gallopavo
GCCTACCTGTGCGACCTGGTGTAGGGAACCTGCTTTGGCAGGGGGGTTGGTCTCGATGATCTCTAGAGGTCCCTTCCAACCCCTACAATTCTGTGATTCTGTGATTCTGTGATTCTGTGAAATGCAATTAATCTCCCATCTCTCTCTATTTGGCCTTACGGTGGCACCAGAGAAAGTGCAACGCACCTTTCCTATGTTATATCTGGGTTGGAAATTATCAGATGCTATGATATTCTCAGACTGTAGAACTGAAAATTGGCATTTCCACACTCACTGACTTTTAACTCTTTTAGGTCACTTACAGTGGCTACGGCCAATGGTTGGCATTTCTAACACTCAATTGGAACCATTGTTACAGTTGTTAAGGGGAAAATGTGCTAATGATGCGATTGTACTGATGCCTGAGGCTAAACAGGCTCTAATTCAGATTACCGCCCAAATTCAATCTGCAGTTAGCCATCATCAATCCTTACTTCACGACATCTCCCTTGTCGTGTATGTCCAGGAGAAGCATGCTTTCGCAGTCATTTATTAATGGAAAGAAAGGCACACTTCTCCTCAAAACAGGCCTAATAAACAATCCTCTACTTCTCCTTCTGTGTTTTTTTTGCGGGAATGGCTGTCTCCCTCTGCTCAGCCTCGCTTGTCCTTGATGATTCGTATTGATATAGTAGCTGAACTGATTCATATGGGCAGAGACAGAGTTCTCTGCATAGCGGGGTGAGAACCTGATGATATTAGTTTACCCATTACCTTGCGGTAGGCAGAGTGGGTGTACTGTAACTCCCTCTCTTTACAGTTGGCTTTAGAAGGGTATCCTGGCCATCTGCAT
>NW_011213002.1:0-988 GCF_000146605.3 Meleagris gallopavo
GGCTCCACCGAGGGGAAAGCAGCCTAATAATTAGCCGAATAATTAGGCGATTAATTAGCGACTAATTAGCCTAACGAGGAGCCGAACGAGCCGCGAAGGGCCGGAATCATTAGCTTAAGAAGCAGCCTGAGCACTATGCTAATTAGCCGCCCGCTATGCTAATGAGCAGCCGATTTAGAATGATTAATAGCTGAATTAATGAATGCAAGGCCTAATTAATATGCTAATGAGTACCTGAATGCGTAATTAAGTGGGCTAATGATGGCCCGAATAAATAGAAGAGGTGAATAATTAGCCTAATAGTTATTAAGTGCCCTAATAATTGCTTGATTAGTCTTAATAATTGCTTTATTAGCACTAATAATTGCCTAATAATTAGTTATTAGCCCTAATAATGGAGTTATTAGCACTAATAATGAGTTATTAGCCCTAATAATGGAGTTATTAGCCCTAATAATTAGTTATTAGCCCTAATAATGGAGTTATTAGCCCTAATAATGATTTATTAGCCCTAATAATGGAGTTATTAGCACTAATAATGAGTTATTAGCCCTAATAATGGCGCTATTAGCCCTAATAATGGAGTTATTAGCCCTAATAATGGAGCTATTAGCCCTAATAATTAGTTATTAGCTCTAATAATGGCGTTATTAGCACTAATAATGGCGCTATTAGCCCTAATAATTAGTTATTAGCGCTAATAATGGCGTTATTAGCCCTAATAATGGAGTTATTAGCACTAATAATGGAGTTATTAGCCCTAATAATGGCGCTATTAGCCCTAATAATCCCCTAATAACGACCCTATAAACCCTAATAACGACCCTACAGGCCCTAATTAAGGCCTCACGCCCCTAATTAGCGGCTAATTAGCCTAATAACCCCCTAATAACCCCTAATAATCCCCTAATAACCCCTATTAACCCCTAATAAATCCCTAATAATCCCCTAATAACGACCCTATAAACCCTAATAACGACCCTACAAG
>NW_011213003.1:0-663 GCF_000146605.3 Meleagris gallopavo
ATTTGCACAGACCAGCCATGCATGGTAATGGAATTGATGGATTCACTACAGTGATTTTGGCAGAAGTCTAGAGAAAGTGTGCCAGCCTGGTTATTAAGACTGTGGGACTGGGGCAGAAAGTGTTATGGTGAATGGCATGGAAATATCCAAGTTGGCCACCATGATTGTCCATCCTGCCCTCAGGCAGAGGTTATATGCGGGTGTACAATATCTTAATGAAAACCATTCTATAATAGAATGGTTAATGGTGGCCTGCCATATGGCATGGCTGAATAAATCCAACATACCTCTGCATACAGGGATGTGGTCCTCCATGGGGGACCTTCAAAATTATATCTGTGAACTAGACATAAAGGAGCAATTTATGAAGATACATTTGATGGCCCTGATATGGTCAAATTCTCAGCAGAGATGAGAGACTTAATTCTACAGCGAGCCACCTCCCATCTATATGGTACTTTGGTCTCTAGATTAAATCCCCTGGTGGCCTCAGAAGTGGTAGTCCAGCAGGCTGCCCAGTTAGTGGCCAATCTAGGAGAAACAGAACGCCTACGGACTAGGTGCAACATTCAAAAAAAGAAGAAGCCGAGGTCCTGCCAGTGATTAAAACCAAGAGGCTGGCTACTTGAGCTCCTCAATCAGAACCCATAAGGGTTTTCTGAA
>NW_011213004.1:0-731 GCF_000146605.3 Meleagris gallopavo
CCGGATGTAACAACACCCATGGGACCCCGACCCCATAGGACCCCCGACCCCATAGGACAGCGCCCTCTGGTGGTGGTTGGACACAACAACGCTCATAAGACCCCATAGGACAGCGCCCCCTGGTGGTGGTCGGACACAACAACGCCCATAGGACCCCATACGACAGCGCCCCCTGGTGGCGGCCGGACGTAACAACACCCATGGGACTCCCGACCTCGTAGGACAGCGCCCCCTGGTGGTGGCTGGACGTAACAACACCCATAAGACCCCATAGGACAGTGCCCCCTGGTGGTGGTTGGACACAACAACGCTCATAAGACCCCATAGGACAGCGCCCCCTGGTGCGGTTGGACACAACAACACCCATGGGACCCCTGACACCGTAGGACAGCGCCTCCTGGTGGCGGCCGGACATAACAACACCCACGGGACCCCCGACCCCAATAAGACCCTATAAGACCCCATAGAACCCCGTAAGACCCCATAAAAACCCCACAGCCGCCCCATAGGCGAGACGTACCAAGGCCCTCTTGACGTACTCCTCCTGGGCCGCTTTGGTGTTCTCCTTTTTGCCGCTCCAGGCTTTGAGCGCCGAGGCCTGCAGCGCCCGCCCGTAGGAGAAGGTGAGGGCCCAGGGCCGGTGCAGCGGGCAGCGGTTGATGGCGTTCAGGTTGACGGACGCCTCCTCCTCACTCTGACCCCCGGACAGGAAGGTGATGCCGGTGGGGGGC
>NW_011213005.1:0-604 GCF_000146605.3 Meleagris gallopavo
GGAGAGGGGGGAGGGGGCATCTTGGGCACCCCATTGACTTCCCAGTATGGCCATCCCGTTCCCAGTATGGCCATCGCGTTCCCAGTATGGCCGGCCCATTGGCTTCCCAGTATGGCCATTGGCTTCCCAGCGTGATCATCCCATTGGCTTCCCAGTAAGGCCATCGCATTCCCAGTATGGCCATCCCATTGGCTTCCCAGTAAGGCCATCGCATTCCCAGTATGGCCATCCCATTGGCTTCCCAGTATGGCCATCGCATTCCCATTGGCCATTCCCAGTATGATCATTCCATTGGCTTCCCAGTATGGCCATCGCATTCCCAGTATGGCCATCCCATTGGCTTCCCAGTATGGCCATCCCAATCCCAGTATGACCGTTGCATTCCCAGTATGGCCACCCCATTCCCAGTATGATCATCCCATTGGCTTCCCAGTATAACCATCGCATTCCCAGTATGGCCATTCCATTCCCAGTATGGCCATCCCAATCCCAGGATGGCCACCCCATTCCCAGTATGATCATTGCATTCCCAGTATGACCATCCCATCCCCAGTACAGCCCCCCCCATCCCAATTTGGGGTGGAATTGAGGAGATTTGGGGTGA
>NW_011213006.1:0-561 GCF_000146605.3 Meleagris gallopavo
AAAAAAAAACAGCAACAATTTTTAAGCAAATGTCAGCAGGTTTGCGGAGGTCTGGCTCATGATTTTTGAGTATCTCAGTTTGACGATATTGCTCAAAACCAGAATGCCGATGTCAACGTTTCACAAATATTCATGAGAGAAATAAAAGCAAGAAATGATATATATGCTTTAGCATCAAAATTGGAAACGCTACCAGAATACTGGAGTTTAAGCAGGCACTGCAGGAATCAAAATCTATGCTAGGAGTAGACTTCTTAAATAGTTCAGTGCCAAGAATCATAGAATAGAATCATAGAATTATAGAATGGCCTGAGTTGAAAAGGACCACAATGATCACCTAAATTCAACCCCCCTGCTATGTGCAGGGTCGCCAACCATTAGACCAGGCTGCCCAGAGCCACATCCATCCTGGCTTTGACATCACTTAACATTGACTCTGCCACCATATAGCATCCCCACAGTGTTCAAATAAAAGGGAAAAAAACTACTTGTGACTACTGAACATCAAAAAACAAATGGTTTTGCTCTGAAAGAAAAAAAATAAAAACGAACTTTTTTTTC
>NW_011213007.1:0-1079 GCF_000146605.3 Meleagris gallopavo
CGTAAGTCCATATAATCGTATATACCCCCCATAACCCCATATTTCTCCCCATAACCCCACATAACCCCATATAACCTCACTTAAGTTCATATACCCCAATATAACCCCATATACCTCCATATGACCCCGTATCATCCCATATACCCCCATAACTCCATTTAACCCCATATACCCCCACATGACCCCACATAACCCCACATAACCCCATATACTCCCATAATCACATATACCCCCATAACCTCATATAACCCCTCGTAGCCCCATATCACCCCACGTGACCCCACACCCGCATACCCCCCTATACCCCCATAATCCCATATAACACCCCATAACCCCATGTACCCCCATATGACCCCATATGACCCCATACCACCACGTACCTCCACATGACCCCATATGACCCCACATGACCCCATATCACCACGTACCCCCATATAACCCCCCATAACCCCATGTACCCCCACATAACCCCACATGACCCCATACTGCCATGTACCCCCACATGACCCCACATGACCCCGCATGACCCCACATGACCCCATAATCCCATGTACCTCCATATGACCCCACATGACCCCACATAACCCCATATGACCCCATATGACCCCATAACCCCATGTACCTCCGTATGACCCCACATGACCCCATACCGCCACATACCCCCACATGACCCCACATGACCCCATATGACCCCACATAAGCCCACATGACCCCACATGACCCCATGTACCCCCCCCATGACCCCGTAACCCTATGTACCTCCATATGACCCCACATGACCCCACATGACCCCATGTACCTCCGTATGACCCCACATAACCCCATACCGCCACATACCCCCACATGATCCCAAATGACCCCACGTACCCCTACATGACCCCACATAACCCCATAACCCCATGTACCTCCATATGACCCCACATGACCCCACATGAACCCATACCGCCATGTACCCCCACATGACCCCATGTACCCCCATATGACCCCACATGACCCCATAAGCCCATGTACCCCCACATAACCCCATATGACCCCACATGACCCCATATGACCCCACATAACCCCACATGACCCCACCC
>NW_011213008.1:0-688 GCF_000146605.3 Meleagris gallopavo
CAGGGGGGGGAGGGGACGGCCCTATGGAGGGCCCTATAGAACCCGCCCCCGATGTCTCTACAGAACTCCTGGACCCTATAGGACCCCAATGGTCCCTATAGAATCCCCCCTTGGTAGCCCTATGGAGACCCACAGGTCCCTGCAGAAAGCCCTGGACCCTATAGAACCCTTCTTAGCCCCTATGGAACCCCCTCAGGTCCAACAGATCCCTCTCCGTGGCCCTATAGAGCCCCTACAGATCCCTATAGTCCACCCTCCATGGCACTATAGGGCTCCTGGACCCTACAGCACCCCACAGATCCCCATAGAGCCCCTCAGACCCCTATAGGGCCTCCCCAGGTCCCTACCCCTTTGCCATATAACCCCCATCCCCCTGCCCCATACATCCGATCCCTATAACACCCCTTACACCCCACATATCCCACACACCCTGCCCTAGACACCGTGTGCCCTTTAGAACTCTCTGCCCTACAGACCTCCAGTCCCTAAACCTCTCTTCTGTCCAGACCCCACACCTCCCGGACCCATTCACCCCTCATCCCAAAACCCCCCAGATCCTATATATATTCCTGCCCTATACCCTCTAACCTGTAAATCTAAGGCAGACCCCTACCTATTCCTACACCCCCCCACACACCCTATAACTCCCCAGTCCCTATATACCCTAAACCTCCTGCCCCACACCCCC
>NW_011213009.1:0-584 GCF_000146605.3 Meleagris gallopavo
AAAAAAGAAAAAAATGAAAAAAGAAAAAAAAGAAGGAAGTTGAGTTCATTTTCTCATTCTCTAACCTATATATTGGAAATTATTTTCAACTCTCAACCCTGCTTGCTGAGGTTTTTCTTGGCCATGGTGTGATGCATTCCTGAGACAGTCTGTGATGCAATTTTCTAGAAACTAACTTTTGAAACTGTTACAGATGTGTCAATGTTGTATGAGTCATGCACTGGTAGGAGTCCTTTCACAGCTAAAGCTTCCATACTGAAGGACTACTCTTCAGAGATAGCACAGAAAGATTATTACTTTGGATATCTAGGTAGTAACCACTACCCTAAACAGTAGGTTGGAAAAAAAAAGAATTCATTTTCTTTCATTTTTGTTCTTCAGATAAGTAAGTAAATTTAAAAAAAGAAAAAAGTTAGAATAGGGAAAAGAGTCTGGAAAAAATGGAATTGGAAAGACGCAAAATGAACAGAGGAAATAGGAACTGAAAAGACAAATTTTTGAAGGGTTTGGTGGTTTTTGTTTTTTGGTTTTGTTTTTACATGAATAAGATTTTTTTGAAACATTTCTGAGCAAAAAGTTTTGTA
>NW_011213010.1:0-566 GCF_000146605.3 Meleagris gallopavo
TGACCCAAAATGACCCAAAATGACCCAAAATTGACCCAAAATGACCCAAAAAGATCAAAAACTGACCTAAAATGGACCTAAAATGACCAAAAATGGCCCCAAAATGACCAAAAATGACAAAAAATGACCCAAAGTGACCTAAAATGGACCAAAAATGGACCTAAAATGACAAAAAATGGACACAAAATGACCCAAAATGACCCAAAAATGACCCAAAGTGACCAAAAATGGACCTAAAACGGACCTAAAATAACAAAAAATGACCCAAAATGACCCAAAAATGACCAAAAGTGACCCAAAGTGACCAAAAATGGACCTAAAATGACAAAAAATGACCAAAAATGGCCTCAAAATGACCCAAAGTGACCAAAAACTGACCTAAAACAGACCTAAAATGGACCTAAAATGACCAAAAATGGCCCCAAAATGACCCAAAATGACCAAAAACGGACCTAAAATGGACCTAAAATGACAAAAATGACCCAAAATGACCCAAAAATGACCCAAAATTGACCCCAAAATGATCAAAAACCGACCTAAAGTGGACCTAAAATGACAAAAAATGG
>NW_011213011.1:0-865 GCF_000146605.3 Meleagris gallopavo
ACCATGGCTGTTGGGTAGAATCCCCAGTGACTGGAAAAAAGGAAGCATTATTCCCATTTTTAATAAAGGCAGAAAGAAAGACCTGGGGATCTACAGGCTGGTGAGCCTCTCCTCTGTGCTTGGGAAGATCACTGAGCAGATCCTCCTGGTTACCTTGCTAAGGCACATACAAGACAAAGACGTGATTCAAGACAGCCAGCATGGCTTCACCAAGGGCAGATCATGTCTGACCAATCTGGTGGCCTTCTATGATGGAGTGATGGCATAGGTAGATGGGGAAAGATTTTGGATGTCATCTACCTGGACTTCTGCTAAGTCTTTGACATGGTCTCTCACCACATCCTTCTCTCTAAATTGAAGAGATATGGATTTAAAGATGGACTATTCAGTGGATTAAGAACTGGTTGGCTGATTGCAGCCAAACGGTTGTGATCAATGGTTCTATGTTTGGGTGGAGGCTGGTCACAAGTCCCCCAATGGTTGATCTTGAAACGGGTGCTCTTCAACATCTTCATCAATGACACAGACGATGGCATCGAGTGCACCCTCAGCAAGTTTGCAGATGACACCAAGCTGAGCGGTGCCGTCGATATGCTGGAGGGAAAGGAAGCCATCCAGAGGAACCTGGACAGGCTGGAGAAGTGGGCCCATGAGAATATAATAAGGTTCAGCAACATGTTCCACTTAGGCCTGGGCAATCCCAGGTATTTATACAAACTGGAGGAAGATCTCCTTGAAAGCAGCCCTGCACAGAAGGACTTGGGGGTTCTGGTGGATGAGAAGCTGGACATGAGCCAGCAGTGTATGCTTGCAGCCTGGAGGGCCAACTGTGTTCTGGGCTGCATTAAAAAAGGGGTGGCCAGCA
>NW_011213012.1:0-840 GCF_000146605.3 Meleagris gallopavo
TTATGGGGTCGGAAATGGGGTTGGAAATGGGGTTGGAAATGGGGTCAGAATTGGGGTCTTTATGGGGTCTTTATAGGGTCAGAAATGGGGTCTTTATGGGGTCCCAAATTGGGTTCCTTATAGGGTCAGAATTGGGGCCTTTATGGGGTCGGAAATGGGGTCGTAAATGGGGTCAGAAATAGGGTCAGAATTGGGGTCTTTATGGGGTCTTTATGGGGTCAGAATTGGGGTCCCAAATTGGGGTCCTTATAGGGTCAGAAATGGGGTCTTTATGGGGTCAGAAATGGGGTCGGAAATGGGGTCAAAATTGGGGCCTTTATGGGGTCAGAAATGGGGTCAGAATTGGGGTCGGAAATGGGGTCTTTATGGGGTCTTTATGGGGTCAGAAATTGAGGTCCTTATAGGGTCAGAATTGGGGTCTTTATGGGGTCAGAAATTGAGGTCCTTATAGGGTCAGAATTGGGGCCTTTATAGGGTCTTTATGGGGTCTTTATGGGGTCTTTATGGGGTCAGAAATGGAGTCAGAATTGGGGTCTTTATAGGATCCTTATAGGGTCAGAAACGGGGTCAGAATTGGGGTCTTTATGGGGTCAGAAATGGGGTCGGAAATGGGGTCAGAAATGGGGTCGGAAATGGGGTCAGAATTGGGGTCTTTATGGGGTCCCTTATGGGGTCAGAAATGGGGTCAGAAATTGGGGCCCTTATAGGGTCAGAAATGGGGTCTTTATGGGGTCTTTATGGGGTCAGAAATTGGGGTCGGAAATGGGGTCAGAATTGGGGTCAGAATTGGGGTCTTTATGGGGTCCCAAATTGGGTCTTTATGGGGTCGGAAATGGGGTC
>NW_011213013.1:0-563 GCF_000146605.3 Meleagris gallopavo
GGGGGGGGGACGCGGCCCCGCAGCTCTTCTCCTGCTCTTCAGTGCCTTTTGGGGGCTGCTGCCGCCTCTGGAGCCGGTGGGGAGGGCAGCGTCCTGCTTGGTGTGTGTGTATGGGGGGAGGGGACTGCGTGGGGCTCATCCCGGAGGTGCCACTCTCAGGAGTGTTGTGATGTCCCTGTCGCGGTGGTCCCCATTGTGGTGGTACCCATTGTGTCGCTCCCCAGCGCGGTGGCCATCCATGCAGAACACCTCTGGATGCTGCCACCCATCCGTCCATTCATCCATCCATCCAACCACCATTTTGTCCATCCATCCACCCACCCATCCATCCATCCACCCATCCACCCATCCACCCATCCATTCACCCATCCCTTTGTCCATCCATCCACCCACCCACCCATCCATCTGTCCATCCATCCACCCATCCATCCAACCATCCTTTTGTCCATCCATCCATCCATCCATCCATCCATCCATCCATCCATCCATCCACCCACCCATCTACCCATCCATCCAACCATCCCTTTGTCCATCCATTCCCCCCTCTCTCCCTCCCTCCCTCC
>NW_011213014.1:0-943 GCF_000146605.3 Meleagris gallopavo
GCGATACGGGGGGCGGGGCCAGTGAGGGGTGTGACCAATGGGGGCGGAGCAACCCGTTGGGAAAGTGTGGCAATAGGGGGCGGGGCTAACAGATTGTGGCCAATGGGAGGGAGGGGATAAGAATGGGGGGCGTGGCCAAGACGTGGGTGTTCCCAATAAGGGGGGTGAGGCCAATAAGGGGGCGGGGCCAATGAGGGGAAAGGGAGCAATGAGGAGGAGGGGCCACAATGGAACGCAGCCAATAAGGGGGTGAGGAGCCAGCAGGGGGCGTGGCCAAAAGGACGGAAGCTAAGAAAGGGGCGTGGCCAATAGGAGGAGGGGCTAACGGGGAGTGGGCGTGGCTAATATGGGGGAGTGGCCAATGGGACTATATGGGGGCGCGGCCGAAGTGGAGGTGTAGCCAATGAGAGAGAAGAGGGCAATAAGGGGGTGTGGCCAGTGGGACGGTATGGGGGAGTGGTCAAAGTGGGAATGTAGCCAATCATTGGGGGTGGGGGGCAATAAGGGGGCGTGGCCAGCGGGGACACTACGGGGGCGTGGCCAAGGTGGGGATGTAACCAATCAGGGAGGAGGGGACAATAAGCGGCGTGTGGAGCAGGGTAGACATGGGGGCGTGGCCAAAAGTGGGCGTGTGGCCAATGAGAGAGGTGGAGCAAAAGGGGGCGTGGCCAACAAAAACGGGCGTGGTCAGCGGAGGTGATATGGGGGCGTGGTCAACATGCGGTTGTAGCCAATCAGGGAGGAGTGGGAGCAATGAGGAGGCGTGGCCAATGCAGGGGCGTGGCCAGCTGGGATGACATGGGGGTGTGGCCAAGGTGTGGGTGTGGCCAAGGTGGAGGGCAATAAGGGGGCGTGGTCAGCGAGAGTGATATGAGGGCGTGGCCAAAGTAGGGGAGTGGCCAATGGGAGAGGAGGGGGCAATAAGGGGGGCGTGATAGGGGGC
>NW_011213015.1:0-593 GCF_000146605.3 Meleagris gallopavo
GCAGCCACCAGGGGGCGGACGGGGAGGGGATGAGCGCCGCAGCCGCCGCCTCTGCGGGAGCAGCCGTCGCCTCCTGCACCGGGGCAGAGGGCGGCTTCTTCTTCCTCTCCGGCGGCTCCGCTCTTGTGGGGGCCATGGGGCCCGAGGAGGGCTCAGGAGGCGCGTTGGGAGCCCTGCCCGGAGCCCTGCCGCCGCCTTCGGGCTGCCGGGGCCGCTACCAACTGCTGCTCTCGGGGAAGGCCCTGGCCGACAGATACCGGAAGATTTACACGGCGGCGCTGAGCGACCGGGAGCTGGGCGGCCACCCGGGCAGGTAACGCGCTCCTCTCCCCCCCGCGGTGTTGTAGAAGCCCTTCCCCGAGCTGTCTTCCCGCTCGTTGCCCCGTGCCATGCGGCCGCTGCTGCGGATAACGCGGCCTCGGGGTGGGTGGGAGCGGCGATGCAGCCGCCCGTGTGCTGTCCCCACCCTGCAGCCTGGCCCTGTCGCCCGCCCGCCGTCACGGCGCAGATGGCGCTGCCACCCCAGAGGCCGGCGGAGTGCTCACCTGCGGCCGTTTCCCCTCCCCCTCCCGCTGGCCCGGAGCGGGAGCACG
>NW_011213016.1:0-812 GCF_000146605.3 Meleagris gallopavo
CAATGTCCCCAATGTCCCCAATCTCCCCATTGACCCCAATGTCCCCATTAACCCCAACCTCCCCAGTGTCCCCAATGTCCCCAATCTCCCCTTTGACCCCAATGTCCGCATTAACCCCAACCTCCCCAATGTCCCCATTGTCCCCATTGTCCCCATTGACCCCAATGTCCCCATAAACCCCAACCTTCCCAATGTCCCCATTGTCCCCAATCTCCCCATTGACCCCATTGATCCCAATGTCCCCAATGTCCTCATTGACCCCAATGTCCCCATTAACCCCAACCTCCCCAGTCTCCCCATTTTCCCCAATCTCCCCATTGTCCCCAATGTCCCCATTAACCCCAATCTCCCCATTGACCCCATTGTCCCCAATGTCCCCATTGACCCCAACCTCCCCAATCTCCCCAATCTCCCCAATGTCCCCATTGATCCCAATGTCCCCATTGTCCCCAATGTCCCCATTGACCCCATTGATCCAAATGTCCCCAATCTCCCCATTGACCCCAATGTCCCCACTGACCCCAACCTTCCCAATGTCCCCACTGTCCCCAATCTCCCCATTGTCCCCAATGTCCCCATTGTCCCCAATCTCCCCATTGACCCCATTGATCCCAATGTCCCCAATCTCCCCTTTGACCCCAATGTCCCCATTGTCCCCAACCTCCCCAATGTCCCCAATCTCCCCAATGTCCCCATTGTCCCCAATGCCCCCATTAACCCCATCCTCCCCAATGTCCCCATTGTCCCCAATCTCCCCATTAATCCCAACCTCCCCAATGTCCCCATTGTCCCCAATGTCCCCATTGACCCCA
>NW_011213017.1:0-682 GCF_000146605.3 Meleagris gallopavo
AATAATTCCTTAAGAAGCTTTAGTGAAAATGCTAAGTCATGGCTTGAATGAGCTGAGCAACTGGTGAGAAGGCAGGGACAACCTAAAGGAGCTCAGGTGTTTGCAGTACACCTGAGTGACCAGAAGGGGTGGAGCCAGGATCCAGCCCTTCCCAGACCTCATTTAAGGGTTGGCAGTGGAGGTAAGGGTATCTTACTGGAGATCTCTGTGTGCCTGAACCCTTCTGATGGTAAGTAACTTCTTTTCTTTATTTTTTTGTGTCTGCTGCTGTGTTGAGCAAATCTTCACTTGCTGCAGCATGGGATTTGCTGCTCTGCTGTCACTGTGGAACTTTCTAATGTGTTGTAGAAGCCTATAGAGGCTAGACTTGGGTTTTTAGCTATGTATCTATTTATTTTATTGAGTGATGTGAGACTGAAGACGCATAGCCTGCTCTGTGGAATTTGCTTACTTTGCAGATTATGTTCTTTTCCTATGAAACCCCATGCTTAACAAGGGGGGGGAAAAAAAAAGAAAAAAAAACAACTAAATAGTAGCTTGCTTCAGTGCAATAGATCTCTTCAAATGCAGATCTGCTGTAAGTGAGAAGGCACTTTCTTCTTCTTCTTTTTTTTTTTTTTGTTGTTCTCTTCTGCAGACTCATTCTCTGAAAGGCTTGCCCTGATGGTGCACTTAATTATTC
>NW_011213018.1:0-712 GCF_000146605.3 Meleagris gallopavo
GGCCTCGCCGTTTTGATGCCTGGTGGAAAAAGGAGCGGAGAGAGTTCGGGGATCGCCGTGGGTGTCTCTGGGACAGATCGGCGCTGAGATTTTCGCCTGGACAGGTGGGAAAAGGAAGGGGAAATAAAGTGCAAATGTCACGCTTATGTGATATTTGGGGGCTGGCGAGGAAGGCTGAGATGGTTGCGGGTTTGTAAAAAGGAAAAAAAAATGGAGGGGTGTTAGGAAACATTGCTCTTCCCACTCCAGGAGAGCAATTTGGAATTCTCTCCTGTCTTTTAGCTCTTCCCACTGGTCTGCACCGCAGCAAGAAGAACGTCGTGAAATATGCACTTTTTTTTTTTTCCCCTGCATTTTATTCACCTGCTTTGGAAAAGAAAATAAGGAGCTGCAGATTATTTGCTGTGATTTTTGATATTATTTTTTCTCTAGCTGGGGGCATCGTACAATCAGAAAAATCCCATTTGCGCCGTGTTTTGAGCAAGAGCAGGTTTGGGAAATGGCAGTTTTGAAGGGGAGCATGGTACCAACATCCTCGCCCGTGCGTGGAATGCTTGAGCTGTTTGGGGCTGGAAATCAACTTTATTTCCCCTCCTTTATCTTTTCTTCCACCCCGTAATTTGTAGTAATATTTGAAAATTCTGACTGCTAAATATACTCAGGGAATGTGTTCATTTTCTTGGAGGCAAAGTGGCTCATATTGTAGTGGAAA
>NW_011213019.1:0-603 GCF_000146605.3 Meleagris gallopavo
ACCATCCCGTGGTTCTGTGATCTTTCAGGACCCTTCCAACCCAACCATCCCGTGGTTCTGTGATCTTTCAGGATCCTTCCAACCCAACCATCCCGTGCTTCTGTGATCTTTCAGGACCCTTCCAACCCAACCATCCCGTGGTTCTATGATCTTTCAGGACCCTTCCAACCCAACCATCCCGTGGTTCTGTGATCTTTCAGGACCCTTCCAACCCAAACACTCTATAGTTCTATGATCTTCAAGGTCCTTTCCAACTGAACCATCCCATGGCTCTGTGACCTTTGATGATCCTTCCAACTCAACCATCCTATGTTTCTGTGGTTTTAAAGAACCCTTCCAATCCAACCATCCTGTGGTTCTATGATCTTTAAGGAACTTCCCAAATCCAACCATCCCAGGGTTCTGGTTCTGTGATCTTTCAGGACCCCTCCCAACCCAACCATCCCATGGCTCTACGACCTTTCAGGACCCCTCCCAACCCAATCATCCCGTGGCTCTACGACCTTTCAGGACCCCTCCCAACCCAACCATCCCATGTCTCTTTGACCTTTCAGGACCCTTCCCAATCTAACTATCCCATGTCTCTTTGACCTTTCAGGACCC
>NW_011213020.1:0-581 GCF_000146605.3 Meleagris gallopavo
CCCCACTCCCCCCCCCGTCCCCTTCTTAGACCCATAAGTGAACCCATAGAGACCCGGAAGTGAAATCTCTGCTCCATATGTGACCCGGAAGTGGACCATCTGTCCCTGAACTAAGCCCAGATTGACCCGGAAGTGACCCAGAGTGACCCCCCCCCCCAGCCCCCTTAGACCCATAAGTGAGCCCATAGCTGAGAGCCGGAAGTGAAACCTCCACCCCATAAGTGACTCCATAACAACCCGTAAGTGCCCACCCTGCCCCATAAATGATTGTTCCTGCCCCATAAGTGCCCACCCTGGCCCATAAGTGACCGCTCCTGCCCCGTAAGTGCCCACCCTGCCCCATAAGTAACCCCATAACAACCCATAAGCGCCCCCCTGCCCCATAAGTGACCATTCCTGCCCCATAAGTGCCCATTCCTGCCCTATAAGTGCCCCCACTGCCCCATAAGTGACCCCATAGCCCACTTCAATGCCCCCCACACCCCATATATGACTCTTCCAGCCCCATAGGTGCCCCTGCGGCCCCATAAGTGCACCCCCACACCCCATAAGTGACCCCCACACCCCATAAATGACCCTAT
>NW_011213021.1:0-541 GCF_000146605.3 Meleagris gallopavo
AGATTATAATAACACTCTGCAGGAGTTGCACTCTTCACTTGGGAAACCTAGAGTATTTTTCAGACATCAGCACTCCCAAGAGGAAAGTCTTATGTTATTCTACAAATGGATGAACCAAAGTACAAGGGCATCTACCACCTTTCCAGCTCCCTCTGAAGTAAAGAATTTTCCACTGGGCAGTAAATGATAGCTTGCATTCTACAATAATTAAAAAGAAAGGGAGAAGAGTAAAGATAGGTAGAAAATATTTTTTAATATTTCAGTGAGCTGGATTGAACATAGCTTATCAATACTAATTTTAAGAGAAATGATAGAAATTGTTTGCTTTTTTAAGAAAGTATTAGTATAATTTATAATCAATACATCTTGATTTTTTTTTTTCTAAGACTTAGCATACATCTTGTATTCTCACTGCCATTCTTGTGAGAGGATTACTTTTGTCAAAAAGTGACTTTCAGAGAACTGTATGCACATATTTGTTAACAAAATCAGGAATAAATGGGCTAATATCTGACAACTTTCTCCCATCTCCTATTAATAA
>NW_011213022.1:0-772 GCF_000146605.3 Meleagris gallopavo
ATAGGGTCATTGGGGACAATGGGGTCAATCGGGTCAATGAGGTCTTTGCGGTCAGTGGGGTTAATGAGGACAATGGGGTCAATGGGGACAATGGGGTCAATGGGGTCAGTGGGGTCAATGGGGACTTTGGGTTCATTGGGGGCAATGGGGTCAATGAGGTCTTTGGGGTCAGCAGGGTCATTGGGGTCATTGGGGTCAATGGGGTCAATGAGGTCTTTGGGGTCAGCAGGGTCAATGGGGTCATTGGGGACATTGGGGTCAATAGGGTCATTGGGGTCATTGGGGTCAATGGGGTCAATGGGGTCATTGGGGACATTGGAGTCAATGGTGTCATTGGGGACATTGGGGTCAATAGGGTCATTGGGGTCATTGGAGTCAATGGGGTCAATGAGGTCTTTGGGGTCAGCGGGGTCAATGGGGACATTGGGGTCAATGGGGTCATTGGGGTCATTGGGGTCAATGGGGTCCTTGTGCTCATTGGGGTCAGCGGGGTCAATGGGGTCAATGGGGACATTGGGGTCAATGGGGTCATTGGGGACATTGGGGTCAATAGGGTCATTGGGGTCTTTGGGGTCAATGGGGACATTGGGGTCAATGGTGACAATGGTGTCATTGGGGACATTGAGGTCAATGGGGTCAATGGTGTCATTGGGGACATTGGGGTCAATGGGGGCATTGGGGGCATTGGGGTCAATAGGGTCATTGGGGTCATTGGAGTCAATGGGGTCAATGAGGTCTTTGGGGTCAGCGGGGTCAATGGGGACATTGGGGT
>NW_011213023.1:0-638 GCF_000146605.3 Meleagris gallopavo
CAGGGGCCTACTGCCCCCTGTCACGGGCATAGATTGATCTAGTTAACTCTGTGACAGTAGCTTGGTGTGCCCATGAGACCTCGTGCCATCAAGGTAGAGATGCAACATGTAAGTGGGCTAGAGACCAAGGGGTGGACTTAACTATGGACGCTATTGCACAGGTTATTCATGACTGTAAAACATGCACTGCAATTAAACAAGCCAAGAGTTTGAAAATTCTCTGGGGGAAAAGGCTGTGGCAAAAGTATAAATATGGGGTGGCTTGGCGGGCTGATTATATCACCTTGCCTTGCCACGATCTGGCGATGGTAAGCATTATGTGCTTAACATGGCGGAGGCAACCACTGGGTGGATTGAAACATGTAGCACTCCATGCTACCACCCGAAACATTATATTAGGTCGCAAGAAACAAGTCCTATGTTGACATGGCACTCCAGAAAGTATTGAGTCAGATAATGGGACTCATTTAAAAAATTTACTTGTGGATATTTTCGCCACAGGTCATGACATAGAGTGGATTTATCATATCACCTACCATGCACCAGCCTCTGGTAAAATTGAACGGTACAGTGGGTTGTTAAAAACCATGTTGAAAGCAATGGGTGGTGGAACATTTAAGCATTGGGAGAAGCATTTG
>NW_011213024.1:0-957 GCF_000146605.3 Meleagris gallopavo
CCCCCCCCATAACCCTATGGGGTCACTGAGTCCCCAAATAATGCTATGGGGTCTGCAATATCCCAAAGGAACTCTACAGGGGTACTGAACCCCCCCCAATAACCCTATGGGGTCACTGAGCCCCCAAATAACGGTAGGGGGTCTCTGACCCCACAGAACATCCCAGCCCCCTTCAGCCCCAGTAATTCTATGGGGGTTCCAATACCTCAAGGCAACCCTATGGGGTCACTGAGCCCCCAGATAATGCTATGGGGTCTCCAATATCCCAAAGGAACTCCACAGGGGTTCTGAGCCCCCCCCATAACCCTATGGGGTCACTGAGCCCCACAACAACTCCATGGGGTCTGCAATATTCCAAAGGAACTCCACAGGGGTTCTGAGCCCCCCCCATAACCCTATGGGGTCACTGAGCCCCCAAATAATGCTATGGGGTCTTCAATATCCCAAAGGAACTCGACAGGGGTCCTGAGCCCCCCCCCATAACCCTATGGGGTCACTGAGTCCCCAGATAATGCTATGGGGTCTGCAATATCCCAAAGGAACTCTACAGGTGTTCTGAGCCCTCCCCCAATAACCCTATGGGGTCACTGAGCCCCCAAATAATGGGGTGGGGTCTCTGACCCCACAGAACACCGCCCCCCACCCCCCAGTAATTCTATGGGGATTCCCTATGGGGTCACTGAACCACCCCCCACCCAAAATATCCCTATGGGGTCACCAATACCACAAGTAACCCTATGAGGTCTCTGAGCCCCCCACCCCAATAACACTCTGGGGTCTCGAGCTCCCCAGGACACCCCCCAAATACACCTCATGGGGTCTTTGAAACCCCCCAATAACAGTACAGGATCTCCAATATCCCAAAATAACCCTATGGGGTCTCTGTGCCGCCCCATATCCCTCTGGGGTCTCTGAGTCCCCCCAAAATAACGCTCTGCCGTCTCCAAGCCTCCCAAC
>NW_011213025.1:0-531 GCF_000146605.3 Meleagris gallopavo
GCATTAAAAAAGGAGTGGCTAGCAGGGAGAGGGAGGTGATTGTCCCCCTCTACTTGGCTCCTGTGAGGCCTCATCTGGAGTACTGCATCCAGGCCTCCGGCCCCAAGTACAGGAAGAACGTGGAGCTCTTGGAGGGGGTCCAGAGGAAGGCCATTATGATGATCAGAGGGCTGGAGCACCTCTCTTATGAGAAAAGGTTGAGGGAACTGGGCTTATTTAGCTTGGAGTAGAGAAGGCTCCAGGGAGACCTCATTGTGTCCTTTCAGTACCTGAAAGCAGCTTATAAACAGGAGGGGGAATAGCTGTTTATGACATTGGATAGTGATAGGAAAGGGGAAATGGTTTTAAACTGAGACAGGGAAGGTATAGGTTAGATATTAGGGTGAAGTTTTTCATTCAGAGAGTGGTGATGCCCTGGAACAGGTTGCCCAAGGAGGTTGTGGATGCCCCATGAATGTGGAGGCATTAAGGCCAGGTTGGATGTGACTCTGGACAGCCTGATCTGGTGGTTGGTGACCCTGCCCATGGCAG
>NW_011213026.1:0-555 GCF_000146605.3 Meleagris gallopavo
ACAAAACATTTTTTTTGAGGAAACAAAGTTGAAAAAAAAAAAAAATACTTCTCTGCAGGATTCAGCAAGCAACTTTTATTTGCAACAGTTTCTTTTCAGATTAATGCAACAAGCAATTTGTAGCCAGCAGGGCAAGGGAGGTGATTGTTCTCCTCTGCTCTGCCTTCATGAGGCCCCATCTGGAGTACTGCATCCAGGCCTGGGGCCCCCAGCACAGGAAGGATGAGAAGCTGTTGGAGTGGGTCCAGAGGAGGACCATGAAGATCAGAGGGCTGTAGCACCTTTCCTATGAAAAAAGGCTGAGGGAGTTGGGTTTGTTCAGCCTGTTGAAGAGAAGGCTCAGGGGAGAGATCACTCAGGCCTTCCAGTACATGAAGGAGGCTTAAAAGCAGGAGAGGGTCAACTTTTTACACAGTCGGATAGTGATAGGACAAGGGGGAACAACTTTAAATTAAAAGACAGGAGATTTAGGTTAGATGTTAGGAGAAAATTCTTTACTCAAAGGGCGGTGAGGCCCTGGCACAGCTGCCCATAGAGCTGTGGGTGCCCCATCCC
>NW_011213027.1:0-568 GCF_000146605.3 Meleagris gallopavo
TCTGTGGGTCTCTGTGGGTCTCTATGGGTCCCTATGACTCTCTGTGGGACTCTATGGGTCTCTATGGGTCCCTATGACTCTCTGTGGGACTCTATGGGTCCCTATGAGTTGTTCCACCACCTTGCCAGGGACGGCGCTGAGGCTGAAGCCTATAATTACCCGGATCTTCCTTCTTGCCCTTTCTGAACGCCGCAGTGACGCTGCCTCTCCTCCCGCCTTCAGGGACGTCCCCCGTCCTCCAAGACCTCTCAAAAGTGATGCAGAGCGGTTGGGCGGAGACCTCCGCCAGCTCCCCAGGCACAAACAATACGGGCGGCAATGCCTGCAGATGGCGGCTGCTGGATCAGTTCAGCCGGCGCCTGGACCGGGATTTTGGCCTGCAGGCTGCAAGGCAGAGCTGTGCTCCCAGTGCTTCCCAGTGCCTCCCAGTGCCTCCCAGTGCCTCCCAGTACTGCCCAGTGCCTCCCAATGCCTCCCAGGGCCTCCCAGTACTGCCCAGTGCCTCCCAATGCCTCCCAGGGCCTCCCAGTACTGCCCAGTGCCTCCCAGTGCCCCCCAGTGCCTCCCA
>NW_011213028.1:0-709 GCF_000146605.3 Meleagris gallopavo
CTGTGGGTCCCTATGGGGCTCTATGGGTCCCTACGTGTCCCCACCTGTCCTCATGTGTCCCCATGTGTCCCCATGTCCCTATGTGTCCCTCATGTCCCCACGTGTCCCCAATGTCCCCACGTGTCCCCACCTGTCCCTATGTGTCCCCACGTGTCCCTACCTGTTCCCACGTGTCCCTACCTGTCCCCAATGTCCCCACGTGTCCCCAATGTCCCCACCTGTCCCCACCTGTCCCCACATGTCCCCAATGTCCCCACATGTCCCCACGTGTCCTCACATGTCCCTATGTGTCCCCACCTGTCCTCATGTGTCCCTATGTGTCCCTCATGTCCCCACCTGTCCCTACGTGTCCCTACCTGTCCCCACGTGTCCCCACATGTCCCCAATGTCCCCACATGTCCCCACGTGTCCTCACATGTCTCTATGTGTCCCCACCTGTCCCCACCTGTCCCTATGTGTCTCCATGTGTCTCCATGTGTCTCCATGTGTCCCCATGTGTCCCCACCTGTCCCTACGTGTCCCTACCTGTCCCCACGTGTCCCCACGTGTCCCCAATGTTCCCACGTGTCTCCACGTGTCCCTATGTGTCCCCAATGTCCCCAATGTCCCCCGTCCCGTTGCTGCCCCAGCTGTGGTTGCAGCTGGGCAGGGCAGCAGCCCAGCAGATGCGCGGTTACCCCACGGCGGGGGGGCCAGTGAGCGCCGGGCA
>NW_011213029.1:0-866 GCF_000146605.3 Meleagris gallopavo
TTGTTTCAAAGCAGTCATGAAATACTGGTTCTCCAGGAGTTCCGCTAAGGAAAGATACTGGGTTGACAATATTAGTTACACTTATTTCTACATCATCCTGCTCTACCAGGATGGCCTGGTATTTCAGGAACCTTTGCGGTGAGAGCCAATGTCCCCCTTTTACCTCCAATACAGTAGACACTGTATGAGATATTAAAACTGTTATTCTTTGGCCTAGCAAAACTTGACTGGTTTCTTGAATATTGAGTACTAGTGCAGCCACCGCCCTCAAGCATCCCAGCCATTCCTTGTATTTTATGTGAGCTGGTAGACCCAAAGCAGAGGGCCTTCATGAGTTCTTATTTCAGCTGAGGGAATGCACTCCTTGCCTCCCCATTTCATCTAATATTTTGACTTTACCGACAGTCAGTATCTGTGTATCCATGGTTGGCACAATCCTGTCATTCCTGGGAATGTACAGAGTTTCTTGGCAGTTTGTGGCTCAGGGGTTTGGCAGATGGCTTCTTTCCTGACAGTCCTTAAGGTTTGAAGTCTGGCTGTAATCTCATATCCCAAATACGTCACTTGCTGCTGAGTTATTTGTGCTTTCTGTTGAGAAACTTGATAATCATTTAAACCAAGAAATTCAGCAAACTCAGTCCATTGCACACAGTCTTCTTTTGTTTTTGTGACATCCATGTACTGCAGTAAGGTTCCAACCTGGGATGGAGGAACACAAGTCTCCAGTTCACAAGTTGACCAGCTTTCAAAAATCATTGAGCTGTTCTCACAACCCTGGGTAACACTGTCCAGGTTAACTGAGTCTTTTCGCCCCATCTTGGGGTTTTCCTATTCAAAGGCAAATAACCTTAGGCTTCCTTTGGCCA
>NW_011213030.1:0-663 GCF_000146605.3 Meleagris gallopavo
AGGTGGCCAAGAGGGCCAGTGCCATCCTGGCCTGCATTAGAAATAGTGTGGCCAGCAGGAGCAAGGAGGTATCATCCCCCTATATTCAGCACTGGTGAGGCTGCACCTGGAGTATTGTGTTCAGTTTTGAGCCCCTCACTGGAAGAAAGACATTGAGGCCCTGGAACGTGTCCAGAGAAGGGCAACAAAACTGGTGAGGGGTCTGGAGCACAAGTCTTATGACGAGTGGCTGAGGCAGCTGGGATTGTTCAGTCTGGCTCATTGCACTCTACAACTTCCTGAAGGGAGGTTGTGATGAGGAGGGATTTGGCCTCCTCCCAGGCAACAAATAGGACCCAAGGAAATGGCCACAAGTTATATCAGGGGAGATTTAGATTAGATATAAAGAAAACCTTTTTCTCTCAGATAGTGGTCAGGCACTGCAATAGCCTGCCCAGGGAGGTGGTGGAGTCACCGTCCCTGTCAGTGTTCAAGAGGCATCTGGATGAGGAGTCATGAGATATGGTTTAGTGCTTGTGGAAGCAGTGGTAATGGGAGAATGGTTGGACTAGATGATCTTGTAGGTCCTTTCCAACCTTGTGATTCTATGATTCTATGATTCTTATCACTCATAATGCAGTTTAATACTGTTCTCTTTTTACAGCACTGCACAGCTTAATCCTT
>NW_011213031.1:0-1088 GCF_000146605.3 Meleagris gallopavo
TTTTCCCTCAGTTTAAGCTGCAGGTCCTTGCACCGCCACAGCAGTTGCCTGCCTTCCTTGCTTGACTTCTGCTGGGGAATGGAGAGCCATTGCGCTCTCAGAAGGGTGTCCTTAAAGAGCTGCCAGCTCTTTTCTGTGCCCATGCCCTTAGGAACAGATTCCCAGGAGATCCCACTCAGCAGTTCCTTGAGCAGCCAGAAGTTTGCTCTCCTAAAGCACAGGGTCCTAGCTCTGCTTTTTGCCTGGCCCGCATTTTTCAAGATCACAAACTCCACCAAGGTCACTACAGCCCAGGCTGCTTCCTGTCTTAACCTCCCTAATACTCTCCCCTGCATTGGTGAACACCAGGTCTAGTAAGGTTTCACCTCAGGTTGGTCCATCTAATACCTGGACCAGGAAGTTGTTCTCAGACTCCAGAAATCTCCTGGATTGTCTGCCACCCACCATGCCACTATTCCAGCAGATATCCAGGTGGCTGAAATTCCCCATCAGGACAAGAGCCTGTGAGCACAATACCTCCCGCAGCTGAAGCAAGAAGGCCTTGTCAACAGGCTTCCCCTGATCAGGTGGCCTGTAGCAGACCCCAACCATGAGATGCTCTTTACTGGACTCATCCTTGATTCTGGCGCACAGCCTTTCTCCTCACACAAACATGTGATAATTTTTTATGTTTGTGGCCTCATCCTTATCATGAGGATATCTCAGCAGCTTTCTTTTTGGATGTTCTGCCATTGTTTGTTATTGAGAAAACTGCAGTAGTGATTCCTAAAGGAACAAGATCATTGTTAATGGTAGGGAAAAAGAAGATGAGGAAGTTTTGCCTACCATACATTTTCTTCAGTAGTTCTGTTTTAATTTTCCCTGTTCTCTTCAAAACAGAATCATGACTATTTTCAGATTTAGTGATCAGCTCAGTAACAGCTCTGGGTCATCATGAGGCAGAACATTTTACATGAATGCTCAAGTCAAGAATATAGTTAGAGTATATAGTATGTAGTTTGTAGACTGAGCAACTCTTCCACTTGTGTGAAAAAGTTGTTTACTCTTCAGAAAAATATTCATCATCCTGCAGCATTTTTTTGTGTATA
>NW_011213032.1:0-593 GCF_000146605.3 Meleagris gallopavo
TGACAAACTCTCTTGTTTATTTAGTAATTATAACATCTTAAGATTAATTTATTATATGCTTGGCGAGCTAAGCAGGCCAAATATACTAAAATTTACATTATGTCCTTTCTATGGAATTTTTATAAATGGGTTGGGGGGAGAATGCTACCCCCCTAGATAAAATGATTCCAGGGCAGATCCCAGGATTTGTGGGATCTCCCTATTATGAAATAGCGCTCATCATTGAAAAGTGGGGTCCCCTACGTGTTAGGGGTAATATCTCCCCATTTCGCATGGCAGATTACTTTCAGGGGCTGAGCAAAGATATACTGATCACAAAAAAAAAGCTGCCTTCACAGTGGCATGGCCACTATTAAATGCTTTAAATCATGCAGAAATGAGGAGTAATACTCGAGAAAATGAAAACCAACTTTTGAGAAACTCTATCAAAAAGTTAGAGCGAGAACACTCTGCTCTTGCAGAGCTCTGTTGGGAAAGTTTCTCTCTTTCACAGGTGCTCACTGAAAACTTGACCTTGGAAGTCCAGGTGGACTGCCAATTTACTGGGATATTTCTAAGCTTTGAGCATTGCTATCTTGCTTCTGTGAAGAGAG
>NW_011213033.1:0-607 GCF_000146605.3 Meleagris gallopavo
GATGAAAATGGATCAAACAGGAGCTTTGACCCCAAAAATATCCAATTTGACCCCAAATCCACCAAATTTGGCCCCAAAACCACAGAAATTCTACACAAAACTCAACGGCGTTGAGTTGGAGGAGACCCAGTGTTGGATGAACAACCAGCTGCAGGGAAATGAACCAAAAATGGGCATTTTCACCCCAAAAACGGGATGAAAATGGATCAAACAGGAGCTTTGACCCCAAAAATATCGAATCTGACCCCAAATCCATCAAATTTGACCCCAAAACCACAAAAATTCAAGGCAAAACTCAACGGTGTTGAGTTGGAGGAGCCCCAGTGTGGGTGAAGAATCAACTGGGGGGAAATGAACCAAAAACGGGCATTTTCACCCCAAAAACAAGATGAAAATGGATCAAACAGGAGCTGCAACCCCAAAAATATCCAATTTGACCCCAAATCCATCAAATCTGACCCCAAAAACCCAAAAAGTTCGAGGCAAAAATTGACGGCGTTGAGTTGGAGGAGCCCCAGTGTTGGATGAACAACCAGCTGGGGGGAAATGAACCAAAAACGGGCATTTTCACCCCAAAAACGGGATGAAAATGGATCAAACAGGAGCT
>NW_011213034.1:0-387 GCF_000146605.3 Meleagris gallopavo
TAGTGAGGGGAATTTGGGTCCTGGAAGGGGAATAATGGGGAGAATGGGATTTGGGTCCTGGAAGGGGAATAATGGGAGTGAATGAGATTTGGGTCCTGGAAGGGGAATAATGGGAGTGAATGGGATTTGGGTCCTGGAAGGGGAATAGTGGGGGGAATTTGGGTCCTGGAAGGGGCATAATGCGGGGGATTTGGGTCCTGGAAGGGGCATAGTGAGGCTGAATGGGTTTCAGGTCCTACCCAACCAGGCGTCCCGCTTTCATGGCAGCCAATTAGAGCGGTTAATTAATTAGCAGCCTATCATTAACGGGCAATAATTAATCTCTAGGGCGGTACCTGAAGGTCGAATGGGGGGGGAAAAAAAAGCAAAGCATCCAAATCGGGTTTG
>NW_011213035.1:0-511 GCF_000146605.3 Meleagris gallopavo
AGCAAGGCTCCACCCCTTCCAGTAGCACAGGAGAATTGTCTTCACCTGTGCTCCCAGGGCTGACTCATTGCTCACCTCAGGTGGTCAATCAAAGGTTTAGGCGGTGATTCAGCAGTTCCCATATACTCCACCCCTTCATGGCGTGAACCAATGATCAAGTTGACTAAAGGGTAAATTATCTCTAATACAGAGATCCCATACATCGCGATGCTTATACAATTTCTGTCACGATGCATGTTGATACAATTCAAGATGAGTGACGATTGGTGAACATTAATATTCTTTTATGGGCCAGTGCTCGATGATGTTACTGGAGGCATCTGGTCGTGAGGTGCAGGTCCGTCCTATGTTCCATCAGTCTCATGCAGACCATCACCGGGTGTTACACATGATCTAACAGTAACACTGGAACGCTTTGATGGCATTTCATTCCTTCCAGTGATCCTGATGGCTCAAAGACTCACGGGGAGAAATACAGATGTTTCAGAGGTACAAAGAGGGGAAGGTCTGC
>NW_011213036.1:0-560 GCF_000146605.3 Meleagris gallopavo
CTCATGGGGGGCACAGAAAGGACAGAGGTGCTGTGGACGCTGCGGGGTGCACAGAGGACGCCCCCAGGGTGGTGACAAAGGGCGCAGGGCCCAGCACCCACCAGGAGCCGGGCTCCTGCCAGCAGCTGGCTCCTCCACGCCACGCGTCCCTGCGCTCTCTGCGTCCTCCCTGCACGGCTTCGGAGGATCCTCATCCTCTGGGATGGGGTTGTACCAGATCTCCCCTTCGCTGCCTCCCGTTCCGACCTCCATTTCGATGCTTCCACCGGCTTCATCCAGCCCTGCTGCCTTCCCCGAGGACAGCACCCAGTGCCGGCTGCTCCGTTCCAGGCTCTGCAGATAAGCTCCGTGCCCTGGGCTCCGACCCGGACCTCCGAGTTCCGCTGCATCCGCCTCCTCTGCCGCCTCCCGTGTTTCCTCCCCGGCTGGATCCGCAGCTGATGGAGGGATGCTGCTGGTTGCGTCCCGCTCGCTGGGTTCCGGCCCATCCAGGGGGGATCTGGTGGGAGGATGACGGCCGGAGAAACGAGCCCAGTTCTGCCTGCGGGATGCTGACGGTT
>NW_011213037.1:0-901 GCF_000146605.3 Meleagris gallopavo
GGGTCCTATAGGTCGTGGGGGGGGCTGACAATTAGGGTCACCCCCTTGACCATGAGGGGACCCTATAGAGTCCCCCCCAAACATTAGGGTCACCCTATGGGGTCCCATAGCCATGACCTTTAGGGTCACCCTATAGAGACCCCCCCGAACATTAGGGTCACCCTATAGAGACCCCACTGACAATTGGGGTCACCCTATGGGGTCCCACCTCTTCTGACCTTTAGGATCACCCTGTAGAGACCCCCACTGACAATTAGGGTCACCCTATAGGGTCCCACATCTCCTGACCATTAGGGTCACCCTATAGAGACCCCCCCAAATAATTAGGGTCACCCTATGGGGTCCCAACCCCCTGACCTTTAGGGTCACCCTATAGAGACCCCACTGACCATTGGGGTCACCCTGTAGAGTCCCACCCTGACAATTGGGGTCACCCTATAGGGTCCCACCCCCTGACCAAGAGGATCACCCTATAGAGACCACCCCAAACATTAGGGTCACCCTATGGGGTCCCACCCCCCGACCATTGGGGTCACTCTATAGGGTCCCACCCCCTGACCATGACGGTCACCCTATAGAGACCAAACATTAGAGTCACCCTATGGGGTCCCATAGCCATGACCTTTAGGGTCACCCTATAGAGACCCCACTGACCATTGGGGTCACCCTGTAGAGTCCCACCCTGACAATTGGGGTCACCCTATAGGGTCCCACTCCCCTGACCTTTAGGGTCACCCTATAGAGTCCCACCCTGACAATTAGGGTCACCCTATGGGGTCCCACATCTCCTGACCATTAAGGTCACCCTATAGAGACCCCCCCCAATAATTAGGGTCACCCTATGGGGTCCCATAGCCATGACCTTTAGGGTCACCCCATACGAACCCCCCATAGCTCCCCC
>NW_011213038.1:0-767 GCF_000146605.3 Meleagris gallopavo
CCTTATGTCTCACATAGCCCTGTCACTCTGTGGGGAAGAGATTGTATGGGACAGTGGGGACTCTCCCTCAGTACAGATTTTTCCCAGGGGCCACTGCCTTGCAGCAAATCCCACGTTTAGTACAGAAAACCGATACACCCGTGTGGGTGAACCAGTGGCCCCTATCCCAAGAAAAATTGCTGCAGTTAAATATTCTTGTTCAAGAACAACTCGCAGCTGGACACATAGTGCCAACTACAAGCCATGGAATTCCCCTGTGTTTGTGATCAAAAAATGATCAGGGCAATGGAGACTGTTACATGATCTCAGAAAGATTAATGCCATTATTGAAGATATGGGCTCTTTGCAACCAGGGCTGCCTTCCCCACTATGCTTCCACAGTTGTGGCCACTAATAGTAACAGACTTAAAAGACTGTTTTTTTAACATCCCACTGTGCTCTGATGATGCACCACGTTTTGCATTTTCGGTTCCCTCTATTAATAATGGGGAATCCTGTCGCAGATAGCATTGGACTGTGTTTCCTCAGGGCATGAAGAACAGCCCGACCATTTGTCAACAATTTGTTGCCCGTGTTTTATCTCCTGTACACCAAAGGTTTCCCGATGTCTGCATATACCACGACATGCATGATATCCTGGTCACCGCACCAACAGAGGTGATGGTGACTGAAGTCGTGTCAGTGATCATAACAGCAGCAACTCAGGCAGGACTGCAGATTGCACAGGACAAAATCCAAAAGACACCACCTTGGCTATATCTGGGCTG
>NW_011213039.1:0-528 GCF_000146605.3 Meleagris gallopavo
GACACTGGGGACGTCACTGGGGGGGCCGTGTGGGGACTTCAGTGGGGACATCCCGTGGTGACGTCATTGGGGACACCTTTGGGGACACCCGTTTGGATGTCACCGCTCGGGGGCGCACTCAGGGCCACCGGTTTTGGGGACGTCGTGGGGACATCAGTGGGGACATCAGTGGGGACATCAGTGGGGACGTCGTGGGGACATCAGTGGGGACATCAGTGGGGACATCAGTGGGGACATCAGTGGGGACGTCGTGGGGACGCTGCTTGGGGTCACCCCTTGGGGACATCACTGGGGACAACCCTGGGGGACGCCGGTTTGGGGACACCGTCATCATTGGCGACAGCAGTGGGGGCAGCAGTGGTGGTGGTGGCACTGGGGACACTGGTGGTGGCACTGGGGCCGTTGGGGACATCACTGGGGACGCTGGTGACGGCGGTGGAGCCACTGAGTCACAGGGTGGGGCGGGGGACGATGACCCCCCAGTGCCCCCAGTGCCTCCCAGTTCCCCGTCTCTCCCAGTTTCCCCCC
>NW_011213040.1:0-901 GCF_000146605.3 Meleagris gallopavo
TTCATGCTAGGAAACAAAATTAGTTTAAAAATTATTCGTGGATGTCATGGTTTTGTGATTTTTGGTTTTCGGTATTCCACATCATAACATCATGTGGGGCACTGGGAGTTTAACTATTAATGCTCAAGTTCTGGGTACCTGTCCAGAAGAGAAGAAGAACAACATTCCCCTGGGGGCTTTGCGGTCACAGAGAGGAGATATAACTCCTGGCAAGGTCACTTGATGCGCTCTTCTTTGCCTGCTTTTCTTCGTCGGCTCTCCTCCTGTTTCTCTGCTGCTCAACCGGACTGCGCATCTCACCTCAGCGTCATGGTGAGGCCTATCCACCTTTCGGACATATTCTCTCTCTCATTATATTTGATTTATTAGTTTCAATTCTAATTATATTGTATTATAGTATGTTATCTTGCATTCTGATAATATATTTAGTAAATTAGTTTGTTTCTCCTCAGATCATTGCCACTGTTTTTAATTATTTTGGGTTCCCCTGCTCCCTTTTTCCGGAGCCGCGGATTTTGCAAAATCCCTCCGCCCCGCTAATCACGGAACTGGGCCAAACCAGCCCGTAAACTGTTGACAGTGGAATAGGCAGAAATATATGTCCAATGCTGTCTACTGTTGATGCTGCTGGAAAATCACATGAGGTTCTTAAATTCAGTCAGGAAGAATCCCTTACAGTGAAATCGCAAAAACCTTCACACTTGGAAGGTATAATTTTACCACAAAGAAAACCAATTGTCTGTAGGAAAGTGAATTATTTGAGATTGTTTTATGTTTTCATTCTTTAAAATAAAAAATGTGTCTTTCCAGCCCCCAGTAACTCAGAATATGCCTAATATACATAATTTCAGCATTGTGCAGAGGTAAGAAAGAGCTTTAAAGAATTCATTTAAAAGAAAAA
>NW_011213041.1:0-472 GCF_000146605.3 Meleagris gallopavo
AAAAAGGGGCAGAAGGTAAAAAATCAGGCAAAATGGGGTAAAAACAGGTGAAATTGGGCAGAAAAACATTCAAGGTGGGGCTGAAATGCAGAGAAATGGGGCAGAAAAAAAGCAAAAAAAGCGGGCGAAATGGGACAAAAAAGGGGCAGGAGGCAAACAGGTGAAATGGGGCTGAAACCAGAGAAATGGGGCAGGAAAGCAGTCAAAATGGGGCTGAAATGCAGAGAAGTGGGGCAGAAAAAAGACACAAAGCGGGTGAAATGGGATGAAGAAGGGGCAGGAGGCAAAAAAAAGCAGGCGAAATGGGGTAAAACTGGGTAAAATGGGGCAGAAAACCAGTGGAAATGGGGCTAAAAAGCAGAGAAATGGGGCTGAAAAAGGCAAAAAAGCGGGTAATGGGATAAAAAAGGGGCAGAAGGTAAAAATCAGGCAAAATGGGGTAAAAACAGGTGGAATGGGGCAGAAAAACATT
>NW_011213042.1:0-555 GCF_000146605.3 Meleagris gallopavo
AAACAAACAACCCAAAACCAAAACACAAAACGAAACAAAAAACTCCATTCTACGTCCCCTTCGTGTCCCCTGCTCCACCCAAGAGGCTTCCCCTCATCCCCAGTATCCCCAGTATCCCCTTTGACCACGACCATGATCACAACCAACACCCTGCAGTGAAGCCGGAGCCGGGGCAGCGTGGGGGTGAGGTGAAGCTGCACCGCAGAGAGGAGGGCTTCCCCCAGCGCTGCCGTGCCGAGGGCCAGTTTGGCACAGGAAGGGGACGTGGGGACACTGAGTTGCAGCCGTGCTCCCACCGAGCTGCTCCAGCTGGTGCTGGTGGTACCGTGGGGCTCTACGGGGCTCTGCGTGGCACTGCGGGGCGCCGGGAGGTGCCATCAGCGCCGTTACTGGGACACGAAGCCGCACGCCCTGCTGCCCCGCTCCGAGCCCGCAGGGAGCAGCGGGACGTGGACGCACCGCGCAACGGCGGCCCGCAACCCGCGCGTGTGCCCAGCTCGATCCCGACCCGCACCCAAACCCCGCACCCAGAGCCCGGCACACCGCAGCCGCTGC
>NW_011213043.1:0-561 GCF_000146605.3 Meleagris gallopavo
CTATGGGGCCACAGCACCGCCTATGGGGTCACAGCATCACTTATGGGGCCACAACATCGCCTATGGGGCCACAGCATCGCCTATGGGGCCAGAACATTGCCTATGGGGTCACAGCATCGCCTATGGGGTCACAGCATCGCCTATGGGGCCACAGCATCGCCTATGGGGCCACAGCATCGCCTATGGGGCCACAGCATCGCCTATGGGCTCACAGCATCGCCTACGGGGTCAGAACATCGCCTATGGGGCCACAGCATCGCCTATGGGGTCACAGCATCGCCTATGGGGTCAGCACAGAGCTGGTGCAGATCAGCGTCCACCCCAGGATCAGCTTCAGGTTGCCGTCCACGATGGCCTTGCTGTGTGCGGGGCGGGTTATAGGGTCACAGCCTCACTTATGGGGCCACAGCATCGCTCATGAGCTCACAGCATCGCCTATGGGGCCACAACATCACCTATGGGGCCAGAACATTGCCTATGGGGTCACAGCATTGCCTATGGGGCCAGAGCATCGCCTATGGGGTCAGAGCATCGCCTATGGGGTCAGAGCATCGCCTATGG
>NW_011213044.1:0-744 GCF_000146605.3 Meleagris gallopavo
AGAGACCCACAGAGACCCATAGAGACCCATAGGAACCCATAGGGACCCATAGAGACCCATAGAGACCCATAGAGAACCACAGAGACCCATAGAGCCCCATAGGGACACATAGAGACCCACAGAGACCCATAGAGACCCATAGGAACCCATAGGGACCCATAGAGACCCATAGAGACCCATAGAGACCCATAGAGACCCATAGGGAACCATAGGGACTCCATACAGACCCATAGGGACCCATAGAGACCCCATAGGGACCCATAGAGAACCATAGGGATCCATAGGGACCCATAGAGATGCATAGAGATCCATAGGGACGCACAGAGACCCATAGGGACCCATAGGGACCCACAGAGACCCATAGGGACCCATAGGGACCCACAGAGACCCATAGAGACCCATAGGGACACATAGAGACCCATAGAGACCACAGAGACCCCATACAGACCCCACAGAGACCCATAGAGACCCATAGGGACACATAGAGACCCACAGGTACTCCATAGAGACCCATAGAGACCACAGAGACCCTATACAGACCCCACAGAGACCCATGGAGACCCATAGGGACACATAGACACCCATAGAGACCACAGAGACCCCATACAGACCCCACAGAGACCCATAGAGACCCATAGGGACCCATAGAGAAAAACCCACAGACCTCATTGGTCCCAACTGAGGATCCCCATAGAGACCCACTGAATGCCCCACAGCGCCCCATGGAACCCCACAGCGCCCCAC
>NW_011213045.1:0-652 GCF_000146605.3 Meleagris gallopavo
CGCTACGGGGGGCTCCGGGACGGGAACCGGGGACCGCGTTGCCCCCGTAGGGGGGACCCTATGGCCCCCGGGATCCGCCCCGCCAGCTGCCGCCCTACAACGCTCGGTAATCTCCTTAGGGCACCGAGCAGAGGTTGGGGATTACGGCAGCAGCTGGAACCGGTGGAGACCGGATGGGGTCGGGTCACCCCCTGCGGTATGCGGGGATGAGGGCACAGTAAGGATGGAGGGGGGACACGGGGTCAAGCTGGCTCCCAGCAGCCCCACATCCCCCCGCTGTGCCTTCTGCAGACCCCAAAGGGTCCCTGTTCCCCCAAACCGGGAGCGGTGCCCAGCTGCTGCAGGAACCCAGCTGGATGCTGGATGCACGCGGCATTAGGGCAGGGGTTGTTTGCTTCGGGCGTGATTAATCCTCAGCAGGAAACGTATGACAGCACACCAGCGGGCACCCGGCTCCGGGATGTGGGAATTAAATGCACCTTACCCATCCCCCCCCTCCCCCTGGTGGAGAGCTCCATGAGAAGGACAGAGCTGACCCCCTCCCCCCCAGTGGGAAGGAGATGCGGACCCCACGCGTTATTCAGCGTCAGAGCTTTATTTGGAGGCACCCCGGGGGGGGGAGAGGGGGGGCGGACACGGGGCACTGTTCCCA
>NW_011213046.1:0-575 GCF_000146605.3 Meleagris gallopavo
CAGTCCCACACCTGGCAGCTGGCCGTGGGTGACTTGCCGTGGGGCAGCAGGGTCAGCTCGGAGCCGGCCTTCAGCCTGCCTTTCTCCAGCCTGGAGGCGGCTCTCTTCCCTATGGGGACAGCGGGGCTGTGCTGTAGGGCACGAGAACCCCACCCATAGCCGGGGCCATCGGGTCCTACCGGTGAGGAGATCCAAGCTGTCCCCACTTCCTTTCCTCTGGGGAAGCGTCAGGGTGCGCTGGGAGCGGAAGAAATCCCTGGTGTGGAGCTGCGGGCTGCCCTCGTCCTGCTGCCGGCCCTGGAGAACTGCAGCTGCTGCTGGGAGGGCAAATGGAGCAGAACGGGGGGGTGGATGGACGGCCGGGGGGATGGAGAGGATGGACGGAGAAAAAAATGATCGAAGAAGGATGGAGGATGGAGAGGATGGATGGAGGGAGGGTAGTAGAAGGATGGAGGAAGGATGGGGGGAAGAAGGGGGATGGAAGATGGATGGAGGGAGAAAAGGTGGAAGATGGATGGAAGGAGGATAGAGAAAAGATGGAGGAGGGAAGGGAAGGGAAGGGAAGGGAAGGGAAA
>NW_011213047.1:0-651 GCF_000146605.3 Meleagris gallopavo
ATGGGGGGCTCTGTGGGGCCAATAGCTGGGGAATGGGGGGTTGTGGGGCTGATGTCTGCCCCACTGATCATCTTCTATGTATCTCAATGGAACTCTGGGATATCTATGGGGCAGCTATGGGGCAGAAGAAAGGCAGGCAATGGGCAGACATGGAACGCAATGGGACGCTGTGGGACTGTGGGGCACCAGGGGGCGCTATGGAGCAGCAAAGCAGCAGGTATGGAAAACCTACGGGGCAGATTAAGGGTAAATGGCAGCTATTGGACACCAGGGGGCGCTACGGAGCAGCAACGCGGCAGCTATAGCGAACCTATAGGGCCGCTACGGGGCGGCTATGGGGCCTCTATGGGGCGGCTGTGGGGCGGCTGTGGGGCACGTACCGACTCCATCCGAAGATGGGGGGCGCCGTCCAGGCGCAGGCCCAAATCCAGGAGAAAAGGATCCCGGCCACCGCCAGCTTCCCGTCGAATTTGATGTTCCCGAAGGGTTTGCAGACGACGAACCAGCGCTCCCACGAGATGATGGCCAGCGACCACAGCGCCGTGATGCCTGCGGGCGGCCCGGGTCGCTGCCCCACAGATCGCCTCTGCCCCATGGATCCCAGCCCCACACGTCGCCTCTGCCCCACAGATCGCCTCTGCCCCATGGATC
>NW_011213048.1:0-516 GCF_000146605.3 Meleagris gallopavo
CACGGATTGCTGGGTCCCGGCCCCATGGCCAATGGTTTCCCTCCCGGCCCAAAGCCAATGGGGCACTTCGCACCTGGAGGGCCTGGCCCTATGCCTGGTGAGTGCCGTGTGGGGTCGCCCCATAGCATCATCCCATAGGGTGACCCCATGGCTTCATCCCCATAAGGTCACCCCATAGCCTCGTCCCATAGGGTGATCCCATAGCCTCGTCCCATAGGGTGACCCCATAGCCTCGTCCCATAGGGTGACCCCATAGCCTCGTCCCATAGGGTGACCCCATAGCCTCGTCCCATAGGGGTCACCCCATAGCCTCGCCCCATAGCCTCGCCCCAGAGGGTGACCCCATACTGTCGCCCCATAGGGTCACCCGATAGCAGCACCCGATGGCGTCACCCCATAGCAGCACCCCATAGCATGGCCCCATAGCGTCATCCCATAGGGGTCACTCGATAGCCTCACCCCATAGGGTGACCCCATAACGTCACCCCATAGGGTCACCCCTTAACGTGTCCCCCC
>NW_011213049.1:0-526 GCF_000146605.3 Meleagris gallopavo
GGGTTTGGGGGCGATGAAAAGATCAGGGGTGCGACTGTGGGGTCTGGGGGTGGAAAGATCTCGGGGGGTCGCTGTGGGGTCGGGGGTCCTATGGGGTGGGGGGGCTGAAAATATCAAGAGGGGTCACTATGGGGCGGAGATCTTTTTCTATGGGGCAGAATGGGTGTGCTGTGGGGCTGGGGTTTTTTGGGGGGGCTCCCATTATGGGGCTGAGATCTATGGGGCAGAGTGGGTGTGCTATGGGGCTGAGGTGCTGGGGGTGTCCTGCTATGGGGCTGGGGCTCCATCTGTGGGGCTGGGGGTGCCTCTATGGGGCGAGGGGGCTGCGCTATGGGGCTGAGCTGTGTGTGGGGTCCTGCTACGGGGCTGAGATCTATGGGGCAGAGTGCGCGTGCTATGGGGCTGGGGTTTGTGGGGGGGTCCTGTTATGGGGCTGAGGTCTCTCTATGGGGCAGAGGGGCTGTGCTGTGGGGCTGGGATTCGTGGGGTCCCGCTGTGGGGCTGCCCCCTTTCTGCCCCCTTTATT
>NW_011213050.1:0-959 GCF_000146605.3 Meleagris gallopavo
AATCAGCTAGGAAAGAAAAACAGGACTTCTGAGCTTTAAAGAAAAAAAGAAAAAAAAGAAAGATGTAACTAGCTTTGAGAACACACAATCCAACTCAAAGCTCACAAACAAGAATTAAGGATACTCACCATCTGGAACACAGAGATTTAGCAGTCTACTGCCTACTGCAAAATGAACCCTTTAGGGCCTTCACATAGCTTCTGCCCCTCATTTTAAAGGGTCATCCCCTGCAAAAAGCATGCTGGAAAAATGCTTTCACTGAAGGGAGAGTCTAACAAGATACAGCTTGGGGGAAAGAAATGATAAAAGGAAAAACATTGGGGGCTTGTTTAGATGCTATTATGATATGCTTGTAAGCTTGTCCTGAACTTGTGTGCTTCTAGTTTTTGGAGTAAATTGCTTTTCCAAGTGTCTTTAGGGGAAATTAAATATAAACAATTAATAAGCATTGGGAAGATTACTTTTAAGTGTTCTCGGGAGGCATTTGCTATGATTTCTATTATTTCTAATAAAACAAAGTGTGGGTGTGAGATCTTGTTTTTTCCTGTTTAGGCTTTCTGTAAAAAACCAATGATAAACCTCCCCTTCCCCCCCCCTCAAGACAAACAAACAACAACAACAACAAAATACCAGAACAACAACAACAAAAAAACTTTTTTTCCATCCCTCAATGAAAGCCACATGAAAACATCAGTAGTGGCAAAACCAATAAAGATTTAGCGAACAAACAAGTCTATTAAGCTTATATATAAGGCTTATTTGCTTGCTTGATACAGTTTTATAAAATTCTGTTAACTTCTACTACAGAGATTTAAAGAATAGGAAACAAGTAGAGTCTACTTCAGGAGTTGGACATTTTAAGCAACAGTAGAATAGGAGTGAGTTTTCCACTTGCAAACCGTTTTGATGTCCTTTATGTTTTTGCTTAAACTGACTTTCAAGGCTTATGTGTAACAATA
>NW_011213051.1:0-415 GCF_000146605.3 Meleagris gallopavo
CGCTGTTTTTTTTCCTCCTTTCCTTCCCATTTTGTGGGCTGGGGAGAGGAGGGCAGGGGCCTACTGCCCCCTGTCACGGGCATAAATTTATCTCAACTCCGTGACAGGGTACCCGGATCTAAATTCTCAGGGACAGGGAGCAGAAGATTCTTTTCATTGCCAATCTGGGGTCTTACCTGATTATCAGTGCCCGTAATTAGGTTCCTAAGCAGGGAGGCCCATGTCGTCTGTAGCATTTTCAGGGCACTGGGTCTGCTATCTCGGGGTCTTTCATTCAGGTCTCGCAAAGTTTCATACAGTCTTTTCGTCCACCCCTGCAGGGACTGGGAGTCTGTCTTCAGGGCAGCCTTAAGAATACCATTATAAAGTTTGATGAGGCCTGTCCCCGTCGGATTATATGGCAGGTGGAATCGCC
>NW_011213052.1:0-919 GCF_000146605.3 Meleagris gallopavo
CCCCCCAATTAGCGCTAATTACGGGTGAATAAAAAATGTTTGTGTCCCTTTAATGACAGCCTCGTGGGTGGTCCCAACCAGGGGGCGTGGCTTGCACCAAGCCCTGCCCCCTGCCATTCACAAAAGAGGGAGGTGCTATAATTGGCCACGCCCCCAGCCCCAAAGCCACGCCCACTCTCATTAGGGTCCACCAGAGGGGGCGTAGCCACTCTAAAGGAGGCGGGGCCGCAGGGGGCGTGGCTTCACAACAGTGTGGCTATACAGGAAGGGGGCGGAGTCACGTGCAACCATTGTGGCCAATCAGAGGTGGCGGGGTTGAAGGAGGGGCGTGGCCAAAAGGGGAGGCAAGGTTACATGCGAAGGGGGCGTGGTCTCTGAGAATGGGGCGTGGCTTCAAGAAAGGGGCGTGGCCACCAAACAGTGGGGTTACACAGAATGGGTGTGGCCACACGAGGGGGGCGTGGCCTCACGAGCAATTGACGCGTCCTGGCCACACCCCCACCCCTTAAGCCACGCCCCTTTCCATTGATCCCAATGGGCGGAAGGAGAATGAATGGGACCGAGTGTAATTAACAGAGCTGCTATTTAAGATTACTAATTAGGGAACCTCAAATTTAATGGAAGGGCTTAATTAAGGTCAGCTTAATTAAAACCAAGGCGCAATAACAAATGACCCATAACCGGGGTCTTGAAAGGGGAGGGGAGGGGGGGGCTTCACGGACGGGGGGCGGTCCTTCCTCTGCCCCCCACCCAGCAGGCTGTACCACGTGACAGGAAGTGACGTCACGGAGGGGGCGTGTCTCAAGCTGAGCCCGCCCCCATCTCGGCCGCCCACGGCTCGGGTGTCAGCGTGCGTTGCTCCAAGGCGTGGATCCGACCCAGGGCTGCACCCAGAGCGGCGTTCACCAACCTGGGGGGC
>NW_011213053.1:0-620 GCF_000146605.3 Meleagris gallopavo
TTTAATTAAATTCTGCACAAAAAATGTAATGACTATTGTTCTGGGCTATGTACAGACACATGAGCTGCCTTGACTCTAACAAAATAGATGAATTAACCACAAAATATTTGCCACAAACATCTCAAGAACAAAAAGAGATTTTGGGAAAAAGCAATGGAAAGGCGAATAAAATATTTGGCATTTACACTTGGAAACAGTGAAATATATGAAATATATGCATTCCTATTATCTTACTTGTTTTATTTGGTTTTGATTTATACTTAACTAATAGTAACACAAATTCCAAGCAGAGTGAAAACATTATCAAAATAGAAAAAAAAAATAATAATTATGGAGTGATAAATAAAAAGGCAAAACACTTAGCTGTAATTGCAATGTATTTTCCTCAAAGGATTGATAATCTTAATGTAGTTTATTTTATTAATGATTGTACTTCACCACAGTTAAATGTGCACCTAAAATTCATCCATTGTAAATTTAGCCCATATGTAACACAATCAAAGAAAGAAACTCTAGGGAAACATGATGTGCTGTGATGACTTCTTAGAGATCAGCAAAATCAAAGGTGAAATTGCTGTTTGAATTTCCAAATAGAAAGAGCATACTAAGGGAAGGGAAAA
>NW_011213054.1:0-622 GCF_000146605.3 Meleagris gallopavo
TGTAGGACCCGTTTACCCTTTATAGGATCCCTATATCTCCTTATAGGACCCCGTACCCCTTACAGGACCTCTGTCGCCTTTATAGGATCCCTATACTGCCTTATAGGAGCCCGTACCCCTTATAGGACCCCTATACCCTTTATAGGACCCCGTACCCTTATAGGATCCCCGTACCCGTTATAGGATCCCCGTACCCCTTATAGGATCCCCGTACCCGTTATAGGACCCCCGTATCCGTTGCAGGGTGCCAGCATCCCTTGTAGGACCCGTTTACCCTTTATAGGACCCCTATATCTCCTTATAGGACCCCGTGTACCCCTTATAGGACCCTTATACTGCCTTATAGGACCCCGTACCCCTTATAGGATCCCCGTACCCCTTGTAGGACCGCGTACCCCTCACAGGATCCCTGTACCCCTTATAGGACCCTTATACCCTTTATAGGACCCCCGTACCCCTTATAGGATCCCCGTATACCCCTTATAGGACCCTTATACCCTTTATAGGACCCCCGTACCCTTTATAGGATCCCCGTGCCCTTTATAGGACCCCCGTACCCCTTATAGGACCCCGTACCCCTTATAGGATCCCCGTACCCGTTATAGGACCCCGTATACCCCTT
>NW_011213055.1:0-578 GCF_000146605.3 Meleagris gallopavo
CAGCGCTTAGCCCCGCCCCCACTCCAGCAAAGCCACGCCTCCCTTGTCGCAAACCCTGCCCACAGCGCTTAGACCCATCTCTACTCCAGCATACCCACGTCTCCCATGGCGCAAGCACCGCCCCTGCGCTAAGCCCCGCCCCACTCCAGCAATGCCACGCCTCCCATGGCTCAAACCCCGCCCCCAGCGCTAAGTCACGCCCCCACGTCAACAAAGCCACGCCTCCCATGGCTCAAACCCCGTCCCCAGCGCTTAGCCCCGCCCCCACTCCAGCAAAGCCACGCCTCCCATGGCTCAAACCCCGCTCCCAGCACTAAGCCAAACCCCCCTTCCAGCAAAGCCACGCCTCCCATGGCTCAAACCCCGTCCCCAGTGCTAAGCCCCGCCCCCACTCAAAGCTACGCCTCCAATGTCTCAACCCCCACCCCCAGCGCTCAGCCCCGCCCCCACTCAATCAAAGCCACGCCTCCCATGGCTCAAACCGCACCCCCAGCGCTAAGCCCTGCCCCCACTCAAAGCTACGCCTCCCATGGCTCAAACCACACCCCCAGCGCTAAGCCCCGCCCCCACTCAATGAA
>NW_011213056.1:0-779 GCF_000146605.3 Meleagris gallopavo
CCTTAATCTGGCCACCGTTGCTCGAGATGATTAAAAAATTGTTTTTTCGAACATATTAAAAGCAAGAGGAGGGCCAAGGAGATTCTCCCTTCTTTATTCGATGCGAGCCGCACGGTGCCTGTAGCTACCCCTCCTTCTAGTTATGGAACAATACTACGTTGCTGTTTTTGTTTTTGTTTTTAAATGTTTTCTTCGTATTAAAAAAGAACAATAGAGAAGGGCAGCCAAACATCAAAGACAGCAGAAGCGCAACAATTGCCATCTTAATAACCACAAAGTCTTATCCATTGGGGAAAGTTTCTGTGGGAGAAATTAATTCTCTACGTCGCAAAATCCACGACTAAAAAGAAAGCAGAAGGGGTGGCAAAATTCCGAGATTGGTTAAGAACAGGCTGACGAGCACCGGTCAGAAATCATGCAGGTAGAGTTTGTTCGGCCTCGGGACAGGGCCATACGACAGATGATACCTGGAAGCTGTCTTCCAACCGCATTCCTCTATCGTTCTACGCCTGCCGCTTGTCGATGCTGCTATTACGCGATAAAACCCACGCCCTTTTATTTGGAAGCTGGGGGAAGATGGCAAGGCCTCAAACGCACGGCACATCCTATATTATCTTTGGGAGACGGAGACCCACCGTTTTAACTTGCAGAACCATTCCCATCAGTAAGACACGCGAGACAGAGATGATATCCCCATGCTCCATCTTTATTGTGCAAATGCTGCGCAAAGCTTTCGTACCCTCCACAGGCACCCACCAAAAACAATGATATGCCATCGG
>NW_011213057.1:0-453 GCF_000146605.3 Meleagris gallopavo
AGCCCACTCACAGGCGACGGCGGCCCACAGCCTCCCGCAGAGGCTCTGGATGAGCTGTGTGTCCCTATGGCTCCCCATGGGTCCCTATAGGTCCCCATGGCCCTATATTGCCCTCTCCGGCTCTCTACTGCCCCCTGCAGGTCCCTACAGCTCTACACGGCCCACTCACAGATGACGGCGGCCCACAGAGGCACTGGATGAGCTGTGCGTCCCTATGGCTCCCCTTGTGTCCCTATGGCTCCCCATGGGTCCCTATGGCCCTATACGGCCCTCTCCAGCTCTCTACTGCCCCCTGCAGGTCCCTACAGCTCTACAAGGCCCACTCACAGGCGACGGCGGCCCGCAGCCTCCCGCAGAGGCGCCGGATGAGCTGTGTGTCCCTATGGCTCCCCTTGTGTCCCTATAGGTCCCTATGGCCCTATACGGCCCTCTCCGGCTCTCTACTGCCCCCTG
>NW_011213058.1:0-625 GCF_000146605.3 Meleagris gallopavo
TCTCCTTTTGGACCATAAATCTGCCGTCCGCTAAAATGTTTTCCAACCTGACCACTTCACTGCTCTCCTGAAGGGTTTCCGAACAGAGCCCGAACAAAACCGGGATTGTAAACGGGCTCCGAACGTCCCCCTCTCCGGGGATGTCCCCTCTCCGCACCGCTCAGCGCTGTCCCCAAACGGCGACAAAAATAAAAGGCAATAAGAGGAGGGGGATTCGGGTTGAGGGGGGGGGGAGGTTCCCGTCTATAACGCTCTGCTACAAATCAGGGCCGGGAGAAGGGACTCCAACGGGAAGAAATATGAAAGAGCGATATTTGATGAGATCGGCAGAAGTAATCGCTTCCAGATTTCTGCTTTTATTATTATTATTATTATTATTATTTCAGAGGAACCGGGACGAGGGCGACAAGCGTATCTCGCTGCCCCGATCTGCTTTTGATTAGGAAGATTAAAACGCCGCTCCACTCATTTCATTAAAGAAAGGGACCTATAACAAGTTTTTATGATTAAACATCCCTCGCTGCTCGTTTTTTATCCAACCTCCCGACTCTCTTTCCCCGTTCACCCGCTCGGAAAAGCGCCCGCAGCCGCGGTTGGATCCCGGGGGCTCCGCAGCTCTTTCCCT
>NW_011213059.1:0-408 GCF_000146605.3 Meleagris gallopavo
ACCCCATAGACATCCCATAGAGCCCCATAGAAACCCCATAGAACCCCATAGAAACCCCATAGAACCCCATTCAACCCCTTTCAACCCCATAGAATCCCATAGAATCCCATAGAATCCCATAAAACCCCATTCAACCCTATAGAAGCCCATAGAAAACCCATTGAAACCCCATAGAAACCCCATGGAACCCCATAAAACCCCACAGAACCCCGTAGAACCCCATAGAAACCCTATAGAACCCCATTCAACCCCATAGAAACCCTATAGAACCCCATGGAATCCCATAGAACCCCATTCAACCCCATAGAAACCCCATAGAACCCCATTCAACCCCATAGAATCCCATAGAACCCCATAGAAACCCCATAGAACCCCATAGGATCCCATAGAAACCCCATAGAACCCCAT
>NW_011213060.1:0-738 GCF_000146605.3 Meleagris gallopavo
CTGCCGGTGGTAAGGGAGGGAGGGGAGGCTTGGGACGAAGGGGAGACCCCCGGAACCAGCACCTCCTTCCAGCACCAACCAGGGAATTTACTCTTTCATGCGGCCACTTGGATCTCTGGACTAGCCTGGCCACCGCGTTGTGATTTTTTTTGCAATCTCTGCAATACGCTACCTTTTAAGGTAACTATAACTCTTTTTAACGCGCTTTCCCCTCACCCCCTCCTTTACGTGTGGTCTCTGGCAAACACCTAGCGTGAGGTTTAAAGCGATCGTTTCGCTGTCGGTACCTGTAAGGACAAAGAGTTGAACGGGAAACCTTAAGCGGGAGAGGATAGTAATGATTGATGATTTTAAACAACCTGGGGTAAGTTCAGCGACAGCCGGAGGAGAGGAGAAGGGATGCCCGGGCACCCAACGAAACCCCTCGGTGCAAAGAGGAGAACAAAGAGAAATGGGCAATTTTGGGGTGGGTGCCCCAGCAGAAGTCTTCGTACCGGTTGCTCGGGAAGGTAGAGCTGCACCTTGGTGTGCGATGGGGCACTTTCTCGACGGGAGGAGAAAGAAGGAAGCTATTTCCTACGGGTACTGCAGACACAAAGCGCTCGTGCAGCAGGAGCAGGGAATGGCCAGAGGGAACCTTTCCGGCCACCAGGTTTCCTTGCGTTGGAAAAGCGTGCGCTCAGCCTCCTCCGCCCTTGTGTGCTCCCCACATCCGACCCCACCCCCCACCTCCTTTTT
>NW_011213061.1:0-704 GCF_000146605.3 Meleagris gallopavo
CCCTCTGCCCCCTTGCCCTTCCCCCTTCTCTCCCCCTCCTTCCTTCCCTTGTCCTTCCCCACCCAGCAGCCCCTCGGTGCTATGGGGCATGGTGGTACCTGGCTGGCCCCCTTGTTGGTGCCCATCTGGAGGCTGATGGTGGCCTGATCCAATGGCTGGTCTGTCCCCAATTTGGGGTCGTAGAGGTGCCTCCGCGTGCCGTACGCCGTCATGCCTTGCTGGCTGGCAAACTTGTTGGTGCCCATCTGGGGATGTGAGGATGGGGGTCAGGCCGTATGGCTGCACTTCCACCCCCCCCCCTGCCCCCCGTCCCCCTCCTCCGTGCGCTTCTGCCAACCCCGGTGTCCCCTCAGCATCACCTGGAGGCCGATGATGTTCCTGCCTTCACGCAGCTTCTCAGGCTGGAAGCGACGCTGCTGCTTCTCTGCATACTTCACCCCCAAACCCACGTTGTTCCCCTTCGTCTTGGCCTGCGTGAGGTTGGGGTTGGGGTGGGAGGGTTGGACTCGGTTTGCGTACAAAAGCTGCTCCTCCCTGCGAGCCCCCAGATCCCCTCTTTCCCAGTTTGCCCCAGAACAAACACCCTCCTCCTCTTCCCCCCACCCCGCTGAGCCCTAAACTCCACCACTTTAACCCCACAATTTTCTATGGGGGGAACGTGGAGACCTCAAAACTGCTCGGGTTCCCTCTCAGCACCCCCCCCA
>NW_011213062.1:0-520 GCF_000146605.3 Meleagris gallopavo
GAGACCCATAGAGCCCCATAGGGACCCCATAGAGCCCCATAGAGACCCATACGGACCCATAGAGACCCATAGGGACCCCATAGAGACCCATAGGGACCCATACGGACCCATAGAGACCCATAGGGACCCCATAGAGACCCACAGGGACCCCATAGAGACCCCATAGAGACCCCATAGAGACCCATAGGGACCCCATAGAGCCCCCATAGGGACCCCATAGAGCCCCATAGAGACCCATAGAGACCCATAGAGTCCCATAGAGACCCATAGAGACCTCATAGAGCCCCATAGAGCCCCAAAGAGACCCCATAGAGACCCATAGGGAGCCCATAGAGACCCCATAGAGACCCATGGAGCCCCATAGAGACCCCATAGAGTCCCCATAGAGACCCATAGAGACCCCATAGAGACCCATGGAGCCCCATAGAGACCCCACAAGACCCCATAGAGACCCATAGTGACCCATAGTGACCCATAGAGACCCCATAGAGCCCCATAGAGACCCAACAAGACCCATAGA
>NW_011213063.1:0-810 GCF_000146605.3 Meleagris gallopavo
GTGCTATAGGGTGCCTGGAGGTCCTATAGGGCAGGTGTGGGTCCCATAGGGTGCATGGATGTCCTATAAGGCACATAGGGATCCCATAGGGTGCATGGCCGTCCTATAGGGCAGGTAGGGATCCCACAGGGTGCCTGGAGGTCTTATGGGGCAGGTAGGGATCCCATAGGGTGCCTGGAGATCTTATAGGGTATGTGGGGGTCCCATAGGATGCATGGAGATCTTATAGGGTAAATGGGGGTCCTATAGAGTGCCTGCAGGTTTTATAGGGTTTGTGGGGATCCCATAGGGTGCATAGAGAGCCTATAGGGCAGGTAGGGACGATATGGAGGTCCTATAGGGCAGGTAGGGACGATATGGAGGTCCTATAGGGCAGGTAGGGGTCCCATAGGGTGCATGGAGATCGTATAAGGCACATAGGGATCCCATAGGGTGCATGGCCGTCCTATAGGGCAGGTAGGGGTCCCACAGGGTGCCTGGAGATCTTATAGGGCAGGTAGGGATCCCATAGAGTGCCTGGAGATCTTATAGGGTATGTGGGGGTCCCATAGGGTGCATGGATGTCTTATAGGATATGTGGGGGTCGCATAAGGTTCTTGAAGGTTTTATAGGGTTTGTGGGGATCCCATAGGGTGCATACAGAGCCTATAGGGCAGGTAGGGATCCCATAGATTGCATGGAGGTCCTATAGGGCAGGTAGGGGTCCTATAGGGTGCCTGGAGATCTTATAGGGTAGGTAGGGATCCCATAGGGTGCATGGAGGTCCTATAGGGCAAGTAGGGATCCCACAGGGTGCCTGGAGGTCTTATG
>NW_011213063.1:20150-22704 GCF_000146605.3 Meleagris gallopavo
AGATTGGGTTAGGATTAGGGGTAGGGAGATTGGGTTAGGATTAGGGGTACGATTTAGGGGTAGGATTTAGGGGTACGATTTAGGGGTAGGATTTAGGGGTACGATTTAGGGGTAAGGTGATTAGGTTAGGATTTAGGGTTAGGATTTAGGGTTAGGATTTAGGGTTAGGATTTAGGGGTAGGATTTAGGGGTAGGGTGATTAGGGTAGGATTTAGGGGTAGGGTGATTAGGGTAGGATTTAGGGTTAGGATTTAGGGGTAGGATTTAGGGTTAGGATTTAGGGTTAGGATTTAGGGGTAGAATTTAGGGGTAGAATTTAGGGGTAGAATTTAGGGGTAGAATTTAGGGGTAGAATTTAGGGGTAGGGTGATTAGGTTAGGATTTAGGGTTAGGATTTAGGGGTAGGATTTAGGGGTAGGATTTAGGGGTAGGGTGATTAGGTTAGGATTTAGGGGTAGGATTTAGGGGTAGGATTTAGGGTTAGGGTGATTAGGTTAGGATTTAGGGTTAGGATTTAGGGGTAGGGTGATTAGGTTAGGATTTAGGGTTAGGATTTAGGGTTGGTTAGGGTGATTAGGTTAGGATTTAGGGTTAGGATTTAGGGTTGGTTAGGGTGATTAGGTTAGGATTTAGGGTTAGGATTTAGGGTTAGGACTTAGTGTTAGGGTGATTAGGTTATGATTTAGGGTTAGGATTTAGGGTATTAGGGTTAGGGTGATTAGGGTTAGGTTTAGGGTTAGGGTCAGGGTCAGGGTCAGGATTAAGGGTCAGGGTTAGGGCTAGGATTTAGGGTTAGGGTTAGGGTATCAGGGTTAGGGATAGGGTGATTAGGTTAGGATTTAGGGTTAGGGTGATTAAGTTAGGGTTAGGGTATTGGTATTAGGGTTAGGGTGATTAGGGTTAGGGTTAGGGTGATTAAGTTAGGGTTAGGGTTAGGGTTAGGATTAGGGTATTATGGTTAGGGTTAGGGTATTAGGGTTAGGATATTAGGGTTAGGATTTTGGGTTAGGGTGATTAGAGTTAGGGTGATTAGGTTAGGATTTGGGATTAGGATTTAGGGTTACGGTTAGAGTATTAGGGTTAGGATTTAGGGTTAGGGTTAGGGTCAGGGTCAGGATTAAGGGTCAGGATTAAGGGTCAGGGTCAGGATTAAGCATTAGGGTCAGGGTCAGGATTAAGGGTCAGGGTCAGGATTAAGGGTCAGGATTAAGGGTTAGGGTCAGGGTCAGGTCAGGCTCAGGATTAAGAATTAGGGTTAGGGTCAGGGTCAGGGTGAGGATTATGGTCAGGGTCAGGATTAAGGATTAGGGTCAGGGTCAGGATTGAGGATTAGGGTCAGGGTCAGGATTAAGGATTAGGGTCAGGGTCAGGATTAAGGGTTGGGGTCAGGGTCAGGATTAAGGGTTGGGGTCAGGGTTATAGTCTGGGTCAGGATTAAGGGTCAGGATTAAGGATTAGGGTCAGGGTAAGGATTAAGGGTCAGGGTTAAGGGTCAGGATTAGGGTTATAGTCTGGGTCAGGATTAAGGGTCAGAGTCAGGATTAAGGATTAGGGTCAGGATTAAGAATTAGGGTCAGGGTCAGGATTAAGGGTCAAGATTAAGAGTTAGGGTCAGGGTGAGGATTGAGGATTAGGGTCAGGGTCAGGATTGAGGATTAGGGTCAGGGTGAGGATTGGGGTCAGGGTGAGGATTAAGGATTAGGGTCAGGGTGAGGATTAAGGATTAGGGTCAGGATTGAGGATTAGGGTCAGGGTAAGGATTAAGGATTAGGGTCAGGGTGAGGATTAGGGTCAGGGTGAGGATTAAGGATTAGGGTCAGGATTGAGGATTAGGTCAGGGTGAGGATTAAGGATTAGGGTCAGGATTAAGGATTAGGGTCAGGATTGAGGATTAGGGTCAGGATTAAGGATTAGGGTCAGGGTCAGGATTGAGGATTAGGGTCAGGATTGAGGATTAGGGTCAGGGTGAGGATTAGGGTCAGGGTGAGGATTAGGGTCAGGGTGAGGATTGAGGATTAGGGTCAGGATTGAGGATTAAGGATTAGTGTCAGGGTCAGGATTAAGGGTCAGGGTCAGGATTAAGGATTAGGGTCAGGATTAGGGTCGGGGTCAGGATTAAGGATTAGGGTCAGGATGAAGGATTAGGGTGAGGATTAAGGATTAGGGTCAGGGTGAGGATGAAGGATTAGGGTCAGGGTGAGGATGAAGGATTAGGGTCAGGGTCAGGGTGAGGATTAGGGTCAGGGTCAGGATTAGGGTCAGGGTGAGGATTAAGGGTTAGGGTGAGGGTCAGGATTAGGGTCAGGGTCAGGATTAGGGTCAGGGTGAGGATGAAGGATTAGGGTCAGGGTGAGGATTAAGGATTACAGTCAGGATTAAGGATTAGGGTCATGGTGAGGATTAGGGTCAGGGTCAGGATTAAGGATTAGGGTCGGGGTCAGGATTAAGGATTAGGGTCAGGATTAAGGATTAGGGTCAGGATTAAGGATTAGGGTGAGGATTAAGGATTAGGGTGAGGATTAAGGATTAGGGTCAGGGTGAGGATTAAGGATTA
>NW_011213064.1:0-458 GCF_000146605.3 Meleagris gallopavo
AAAAAAAAAAAAAGAACTTTGGCACATGTGGAAGCAGGACTGCTGCTTTTTGTTGTTGTTGTTTAATTATTATAATAGTAATAATTATTGTTATTATTATCTTTATGTTGAGATTTACACTCATGCAACACAGAAGCCCAATGGTACCCTGGGCTCCATCAGAAGAGGGGTGGCCAGCAGGAACAGGGAGGTGACTCTCCCTCTCTTCTCTGCCCTAGTGAGGCTCCATCTGGAGTCCAGGTCTGGGGCCTCCAGTAGAAGGAAGCTCTTGGAGAGGGTGCAGAGGAGGGCCATGAAGATGATCAGAGGGCTGGAGCACCTCCCCTGCAAAGAGGATGCTGAGCTTGTTTAGCCTAGAGAGGAGAAGGCTTCGAGGAGATCTCACTGTGGCCTCCCAGTACTTAAAAGGGGATTATAAAAAGGAGGGGAATCAACTTTTTACAAGGGTAGACAGTGAT
>NW_011213065.1:0-698 GCF_000146605.3 Meleagris gallopavo
CGACCCCATAGAGACCCCACTGACCCCATAGAGACCCCAATGTCCCATAGAGACCCCACCGACCCCATAGAGACCCCAATGTCCCATAGAGAGCCCACTGACCCCATAGAGACCCCAATGTCCCATAGAGACCCCACCGACCCCATAGAGACCCCAACGTCCCATAGAGACCCCACTGACCCCATAGAGACCCCAATGTCCCATAGAGACCCCACCGACCCCATAGAGACCCCAACATCCCATAGAAACCCCAACGTCCCATAGAGAACCCACTGACCACATAGAGACACCACCGACCCCATAGAGACCCCACTGACCCCATAGAGACCCCAATGTCCCAATAGAGACCCCAATGTCCCATAGAGAGCCCACTGACCCCATAGAGACCCCAATGACCCCATAGAGACCCCACTGACCTCATAGAGACCCCAACGTCCCATAGAGACCCCAGTGACCCCATAGACCCCACCGACCCCATAGAGACCCCACTGACCACATAGAGACACCACCTACCCCATAGAGACCCTAATGATACCATAGAGACCCCACCGACCCCATAGAGACCCCACTGACCCCATAAACCCCACTGACCCCATAGAGACCCCAATGACCCCATAGAGACCCCACTGACCCCATAGAGACCCCAACGTCCCATAGAGACCCCACTGACCCCATAGAGACCCCAATGTCCCATAGAG
>NW_011213066.1:0-601 GCF_000146605.3 Meleagris gallopavo
AACGAGGTTTGGGGTCAGCTGCAGCCCCTGTAACGAACGGTAATTAATAGGGTTTGGGGTTTGGGGTCAGAAGGACCAGAGGGGAGGAATTAATGGGGTCGGGGTTTGCGGTCGGGGTTTGGGGTCGAGGTCAGCAGCAGCTGTAATTAATTACTGATATTAATTAACGAGGTTTGGGGTCAGCTGCAGCGCCTGTAACGAACGGTAATTAATAGGGTTTGGGGTTTGGGGTCAGAAGGACCAGAGGGGAGGAATTAATGGGGTCGGGGTTTGCGGTCGGGGTTTGGGGTCGAGGTCAGCAGCAGCTGTAATTAATTACTGATATTAATTAACGAGGTTTGGGGGCAGCTGCAGCCCCTGTAACGAACGGTAATTAATAGGGTTTGGGGTCAGAAGGACCGGAGGAGAGGAATTAATGGGGTCGGGGTTTGGGGTCGGGGTTTGGGGTCAGGGTTTAGGATTGGGGTCAGCAGCAGCTGTAATTAATTACTGATATTAATTAACGAGGTTTGGGGGCAGAAACACCACCTGTAAGTAATGGTAATTAATAGGGTTTGGGGTTTGGGGTCAGAAGAACCAGAGGGGAGAAATTAATGGGGTC
>NW_011213067.1:0-538 GCF_000146605.3 Meleagris gallopavo
GGGGGATCCCGTCCCGTCTTCTCGACGGGCGCGGCCTCGACGGAGCCTTCACGGGCCGAGGGCCCCGAAGGAGGTGGCGAAGGAGGGGAGGGGTGCGGGGAGGGAGAGGTGTGGGCGGCCGTCCCCGGTCCCACGCGGAGCGGGAGGGGCGGAGGGCTCCGGGGTCCCCGGGGGCTTTCGTGGGGACCAACGGCTCTCCGTGCATCTTCCCGCAGGAGAGAGCTGCGAGGACAAGAGCCCCCCCGGGCCGGCCTCCAAGCGGGTGCGTACCGCCTACACCAGCGCGCAGCTAGTGGAGCTGGAGAAGGAGTTCCACTTCAACCGCTACCTGTGCCGGCCGCGCCGCGTGGAGATGGCCAATCTGCTGAACCTGACCGAGAGGCAGATCAAGATCTGGTTCCAGAACCGCCGCATGAAGTACAAAAAGGACCAGAAAGCCAAAGGCATCATGCACTCCCCCGCGTGCCAGTCCCCGGAGCGCAGCCCCCCGCTGAGCGGCGCGGCCCACGCCGGCTACTCGGGGCAGCTGCCCGCCGTC
>NW_011213068.1:0-747 GCF_000146605.3 Meleagris gallopavo
TAAAATAACTTGCAGTACGTTTTTAATTAGTTTTGCAATATGTATCTGGGCAGTGCTTCACAAAAAAAAACAAGTTCAAATATACCACTAGCTTTATGTTTTTGTTGCCCTATTATTTATATAGCATATATATAAAATATACACATTATATAAACAAATATATCTATGTTATTATATGTAAATTATATAAATACTGTATATATGTATACATTCACACATATGTATGTACATGTATATTATACATGTGCATGCACACACAGAGGTATATTCACAGATATATACATTTATTATATTATATATTTTATATATAATATTTCTCTTCACTTGTATCCCAGGCAAGCCAAAAAGTTAACGTCAAGCTCTAAACCTAACCTATATGTACACATTAAGCTGCTGCTCTCTGTCACCATCCAGACTCGTATGCTCAGACAAGAAACTCACTAAATGAAACATAACAAACGTGTAAGTATATATGGGAGCTGTTGGAGAGGGTCCAGAGAAGGGCCACATAGATGGTCAGGGGACTGGAGCACCTCCCCTGTAAGGATAGGCTGAGGGAGCTGGGCTTGTTCAGCTTGCGGGGTGACCTCATTGCAGCCTTTCAGTACCTAAAGAGAGCCTACAAACAAGAGGGAAATCAACTCTTTGAAAGGGTAGATAACAGCAGGACAAGGGGAAATGGTTTGAAGTTGAGGGAGAAAAGATTGAGGTTGGATGTCAGGGGGAAGTTCTTTACAGAGAGAGTGG
>NW_011213069.1:0-6041 GCF_000146605.3 Meleagris gallopavo
AAAAAAAAGAAAAAAAAAAGTTGAAAAATGATATCAACATAGCATAAACAAAAGCAAAATCAAAGAAAAACAATTGTTTCTCATTTGTAACCCAAAGTTCCAAAGAATGTACAATTAAGCTATGATTTCTAGCAATATTTTCAAGAAAACAGGAAAACTCATCTGGAGTGTTATCTCATGATACTCTATTTGAAGGAGCATTATTCTAAATGATATCTGCAGTTGTGTTTGAAAATTGCTTTTAGGCTGTAAGAATTTCTTGAAAGTACAGAAATTGGAGATATCTTTTGCCTATGAAGCATAGAGTAAATAGGGATTTCACTACTCAGTTTTAGAAGAAAATATTCTTGGAGCTGAAAAACCAGAGAGCTTGTTGATATTTTTTCTACCCTTCTACATTTTGGAATTTCTACGTTCAACTGAGTTTTCTTTTTTATTTTTAGGAAGGATGAAGCTTTTAGAAGAATTTTAACTGACTAGTTGATAAGCTGTTTTTATTGTGCATCCAAATGATGGACAGAATTTCAGCTCATTAACATAGGTTACCAGAAAAACAAGATCAGTTGCCAGATTTTATTAATTTAGCTCTGGGATATTACTTTTCAAGCTGAAATAGACAAAGATTCCTGTCTCTACTGTGACTTCAAAATCATGAGATTTTCAATGATGGCTGTTCTAAATTATACTTTAAAAAAGTGGAGAGCTGTAAGTACTCTGTAATGTGAGCATAATGAAGAACCTCATCAGCTTTTGTATTTCTATTTCCTTATATAAGAACCATGGAATTTCCTATTACTTCATACATAAATGTTACTTTATTACTTTCATGGGAAATATGAGGTGTCTCTTTAATCAGTATCTTATCAATAAGGAAAATGTTATCTTTGCATGCTGCTATTTTATTACATGTTTATAAGCTTCCCTGTAAAATGCCCATAAATGAACTTCAGGAACTGTAACTACATGTTATTGATGCAAAGAAACTGCAGCGCCTCTACTGATTACATCAACTAATGTTTGCTTTAGCTTTTCAGAGTATTTCTTTCTTGTTTTAGGAAAAAAACAACTTCTTATTTTGAATATTTGGTGATGCTGTGGTATTTAAATATCCAAGAATTTGGCTCTGAGCACAAGCTATGATTCAGCAAAGCATGAATACAAATCATAGTAACTGAAGGGGGGGTAATTTTACTATGTATTGAGTTTTTCATATAAGGGATAACTTTTTATACCGGTATTCATTTCTCTTACAGAAAGATAATTTTATACATTCCCAAGATGTAAAGATTAGGCTTGATCACTCGATCGATGTAATTCTGTGACATTTTTCCCATGCCAACAGGACCTTAGCAAAGTTATCTCTTTCTTCTTCAGTCAGTCTGGACTCTTCTGGCATTTATCCTAGCAGAGGCTCCCAACAGGGCTGTGGGCAGCCACAGCCAGGGCCTGGTTGTGGACTGTAGAAACTGTCTGTTCCTGGCCATGGCCCTCTTCTCTGGGTGTGGACCCCAGCTGCAGGCCCCAATCCAGCCTGGCCCTGGCCTGTCCCACTTCTCATGGCAGTTCTTGACTATGAGTTATGATCATTTGCATTTAGACATATTTCCAGAATTGACAGCAGTTTTCCTGTACATAGGTAAAAGGCAAAGCAGTGTTTAAAAATGAAGACCCCTAATAGGTCTGCTTTTCTTTCAGTGAAATTGCAGCTGAGTTTCCTGTTAAAAGCACTGTCTAAACGGAAAAATGTGGAACAATGTTAGGGGAAGTGGTTTCCACAATATCACTATTTATAAGCTTGGGAAAGTAGTGAATGATTCAAAGGGAACTTTCAGGGAAATTTCATGTTTCAGAATGGGAAGTTTGACGTTTTAGATAATAATAACGCTTATTACATCCAGCCTAAAAGAAAAGTCATCATATAATCTTTCATAGAATCATCACAGAATCATAGAATGGCCTGGGTTGAAAAGGACCACAATGATCATCTAGTTTCAACCCCCCTGCTATGTGCCAGGTCACCAATCACCAACCAGGCTGCCAGAGCAGCCAGTCTGTCCTTGAATGCCTCCAGGAATGAGGCATCCACAACCTCCCTGGGCAACCTGTTCCAGTGCTTCACCACCCTCTGAGTGAAAAAATTCCTCCTAATATCTAACCTAAATCTCCCCTGTCTCAGTTTAAGACCATTCCCCCTTGTCCTATCACTATCCAGCGTCATAAAGAGTCATTGCCCTTCCTGTTTATATGCACCCTTCAAGTATTGGAAGTCCACAATGAGGTCTTCCTGGAGCCTTCTCCAAGCTAAACAAGCCCAGTTCCCTCAACCTTTACTCACAGGAGAGGTGCTCCAGCCCTCTGATCATCTTGGTGTCCATTCTGCTCTGGATTCATTCCAAGAGCTCTGTGTGTGTCTTTCTTGTGCTGCAGGCCCCAGGCCTGGATGCAGTACTGCAGATGGGGCCTCACAAGAGCTGAGTGGAGGGGGACAATCACCTCCCTCTTCCTGCTTGCCACCCCTTTTTTAATGCAGCTCAGAACACAGTTGGCCTTCTGGGCTGCAAGCGCACACTGCTGGCTCACGTCAAGCTTCTTGTCCACCAGGACCCCCAAGTCCTTCTCAACAGGGCTGCTCTCAAGGGGTTCTTTGCCCAGTCTGTATAAATACTTTGGATTGCCCCGGCCCAAGTGCAACACCTTGCACTTGGCCTTGTTGAACCTCATTAGATTCACACGAGCCCACTTCTCCAGCCTGTTGAGGTCCCTTGGATGGCATCCCTTCCTCCACTCAATCTGAATGTTGTTCATTCTCCCCCTATTCTCTGTAAATGCTGGAAACCATTCAGAAAGACTGCTGTCAGGTTTCACTTCCAGGTGTTGGAGGCTGCTCAGCAGGAGGTTGGGAGCCGGAGTTTTCAGCATCCGCAATGAATGGGACCTTTGCTTGTTTATGGCACTCCCAACTTGTTTTGCATCTGGCTGTGTGTCATTATGTTGATGGCTGTGTGTCATTACGTTGATGGCCCAGGGAAACAGGATGTGTTTTGGGTGTTTCTTTTTTTTGGTTGAAACATACTGATGTACACCTGCAGCCAGATTTGACTTAATCTCACGTACAGACCACACACTGCCCTAGCAATTCTATCAGCAGTTACCTTTCATAAATCAAATATACTCAATCAGAAACTGAATAGTTGTTTTTTTTTTTCCCCTCAACCATAAATTTATGGGAAACCCCTCAGGGAATGTTTCATAATTGGTCATAAATTATATTATGTGTAGCTTGCATAAACTTTAAGTCATTAACATCAGCACATTTGGTGACATGTTCATACTTTTATTATCTCTCTCATTAGGGAAGTATCTTGCTGGTGGTACAATATAATTTTTATGTTGTTAGTAGTGGACATCAAATTACATTAAGTGAATGTGTGTAGATCCAGCTGCCTCTATTTATTTATGTATAGATTTAACTTCTGGTAGGAGAAAAATGTATCCTGAAATTATGTCTAATTGCCAAATCATTTTTCATAAATTACAACAGAATCATGAAGAACATTTCAGGATGTCCTCTAGTACCTTCTGGATTCAGTGGTGTCCAGTTCCCTTAAGTATTCTTCACCTCCTCCTCACATACCAAGGGTAAAATGACTTGCATGGAGCAATCTCTGTTCTACAATATACTCTAAACTGGTATACAATATAAACTGGTAAACAGTTATATAAACTGGTAAACAATATACTGTCTAAACTGGACAGGCCCTGAGGAGTCTGATCTGGCTCACCCATCGGTGATGTGATACACCCATTGGTGGATGTGATAAATAATCATGAGAGATCCCATCCGGTCTAAGCAGTTCTGTGATTCTTTAATGCTTTTGATTTGTTCCACAGCTTTACATGAAAAATCATGTGCTCAAGTTCCACTTCAGCTTGTGTATGAAACATAGCCATTAGTAGCAAGGTTTTGCTTTCAGCCACAAAGAAGGGAAAACCATGGCCTACTGGGAGTGGGAAATCCTCTTGTGCAGTTCCTAGCCTTACCCTGTGAAGTACTGCAGATTTCTTACAATTTGATGTTCATATAAAATGTGTGATTAGGCCTGGGGATGAGGATGAGAATCCAAATTCTAGCAGAGAAGAGTGAAGATGATTACCTTCTGCTTGAAAACTGCTGTGAGCTGAGTGTTGGTGGAACTTTTGTCAAACACCCAAGACTCAGAGTTAACCTACAAGCTCCACCCAGAGCTAAGTGTGCCGGGTACCCTGACTGGGCAACTCCATCTAACAGCCCATTTCCTGCCTCCAGACCATTACCAGTGCTCGTACCCTGCTGTAGAGGAGCCACAAACAAACTCCAGCACTTAGCCTGGAAACACACAAACTCCTAGAGCCACAAGCCATCAACTTTTATTTTCTTTCTCAATAAGCCTAAAATAATTGATCACCCTTTAAGACTGTTTTTTACTGTTTAAGCATTCAGATGGATACTTTCTCTTCATGTCTGCTACAAGCTCAATGGACTCTCCACAGACAGGTCCACTGCCAGAATGTCCTCACAGTCTTCTTAGTGTCTTGCTGTGGGGAATAGGCATAGCTGATGTTGATTTGTGCATACATCTGTTTTCCTCTGCCATGATTTCCACAGAAAACAGGCTGCCATTTCCAGCTGTTGCCAGAACTCCTTGCCATTAATTTAGCAAGGGCCTCCACGACATCAAATAACTTTTCCCTGGAAGCAATGGTAGGAAAGAGCTGCTATTTTTGAAAGAAGGGCAAGAAGAAGCACCTGCCTGAGTTAATTGGCAGGACACTCAGAAGCATCACATCTGTGGTTAATTTTGTTCTCAGCCAGAGGGTACTCGAATCAACATCGCTTAAGAGAGCAATGAACAGCAGGCTGCGGGTGTGCTGTGGACTTGGAAGGACACTTTCTATCATTGTTACTGCACAAAGCTGCCATGTAATGTAACATATGATTTTAGTCGCTTGCCCATTCCAGTCACTAAATACTGTTTCCAAGCCCTTAATTTCTTCAGTTCTCATTCCTGTCTTGTAAACTTGTTCACCCAGATTGGAGGCACATTACAAAGCGCATCAGCGGGTAATACATTTGCTCCCAGGCAAAAAAAAAAAGAAAGCGCCCCAGCACGGCACTTTGGTTCGCCTTCCGCAGAGCACTTTACGATTCTCGCTTTTGACAGCATCAGAGACAGTCGAGGCAGCGGCCAGAGAGGGGGAAGGTGGAACGGCCGTAGAACCGCTGGAGGGGGCACGGGCGTTTCCAGGCGTTACCATCGGCAGATAACGGCAGCCCCGGCAGCGGGTGGCGTCCTGCCCGTGGAACATCCCGAACGCGGAGGGGCACCGCCATGACCCGCCTGCACCCTGGGGTTGAGGAGGCGGCGGGCGTGGTGAGTCAGCGCGGGGACGGCCTATAGCGGCGCGGCTGGGGAGCGCTCAGTGTTTCGGTTACGCCGGGTGGTGGGCGGCGTTCCCCCAGCGGAGCGAAAGCGTTCTGCTGAGGGTAAGCGGCGGCCTCCGGTCCGTAGCGCCGCCTCGGCCATGGGGCAGCCGCGGTCCCCCCGGGAGCGCTGCTCCTGCAGCAACACCAACTGCGTGGAGCGGCCCCTGACGCGGCTCTTCGAAGCGCTGGGGCGCGTCGTGGCCGCCTGCCCCTGGCCCTTCGTGCTGCTGCCGCCGCTGCTGTCGGCCGCGCTGGGCGCCGGCTTCGTCTTCCTGCCGGACCTGCAGACGAACGACATCGAGGGCCAGTTCACGCCGACGGGCGGGCCCGCCAAGGCCGAGCGCGACTTCGTGCGGCGGTACTTCCCCACCAACGATTCGGAGCGCTTCTCCGCCGAGCGGCTGCCCACGGAGGGCGCCTACGCGGCGCTCATCGCCGTGGCGGCGGGAGGCGCCTCGGTGCTCGACCGGCCGGAGCGGGACGAAGTGCCGCTGCTGGACGGCGCGGTGCTCGACCTCGGCTACGAGCGGTTCTGCGCCCGCAGCGGCGACGCCTGCGCCAGTGCCAACCCGCTGCT
>NW_011213070.1:0-640 GCF_000146605.3 Meleagris gallopavo
GGCAATGGGGTCAATGGGAGCATTGGGGACATTGGGGTCAGTGGGGTCCATTGGGGCAATGGGGTCAATGGGAGCATTGGGGACATTGGGGGCAGTGGGGTCAATGGGGATATTGCTTTCATTGGGGTCAATGGGGTCTTTGGGGTCACTGGCATCAATGGGGGCATTGAGATCAAGGGGGGCATTGTGGTCAGTGGGGTCCATTGGGGCAATGGGGTCAATGGGAGCATTGGGGACATTGGGGGCAGTGGGGTCAATGGGGACATTGGGATCACTGGGTTGATGGGGGATTTGGGGTCAATGAGGTCAGTGGGGACATTGGGTCAATTGAGACAATGGGGGATATGGGGTCAAGGGGGGCATTGTGGTCAGTGGGGTCAATGGGAGCATTGGGGACATTGGGGTCAGTGGGGTCAATCGGGGCCGTGGGGTCAATGGGAGAATTGGGGACATTGGGGTCAGTGGGGTCCATTGGGGCAATGGGGTCAATGGGTTGATGGGGGAATTGGGGTCAATGAGGTCAGTGGGGACATTGGGTCAATTGGGACAATGGGGGCAATGGGGGATATGGGGTCAATGTGGGCATTGAGGTCAAGGGAGGCATTCACCCCAATGACCCCAATGTCCCCATTACCCCATC
>NW_011213071.1:0-553 GCF_000146605.3 Meleagris gallopavo
CCCATAGAGCCCCATAGGGACCCATAGAGCCCCATAGAGACCCCATAGGGACCCACAGAGACCCAAAGATCCCACAGAGCCCCACAGAACCCCACATTGACCCATAGAGCCTCACAGTCGCAGTGTCCCCGCCCCCCGCTCTCACCAGCCAATAGCATTCTTGCCGTCGCCATGACGTCACGTCCGCCGGAAGGGGCGTGGCCATGGGTGGGGCGTCCCTTTGGCCCCGCCCCCAAGAAAGTCTGGACGGCTTCAGCCAATCGGGAGCCAGCGAGGTAGAGGCGGGAACCGGGAGTGTCCAATGGGGCGCCGCATGCTTCCAGCAGCCTGGGGGCGGGGCGGGATCTATGGGGCTCTATGGGTCCCTATGGGGTCCCTATGGGGCTTATGGGGCTTTATGGGGTCCCTATGGGGCTTTATGGGGCTTTATGGGATCCTTATGGGGTTTATGGGGTCCTTATTGGGTCCCTATGGGGCTTATGGGGCTTTATGGGGTCCCTATGGGGCTTTATGGGGCTTTATGGGATCCTTATGGGGTTTATGGGGTCCCTAT
>NW_011213072.1:0-752 GCF_000146605.3 Meleagris gallopavo
GGGTGACACCACCAGGAGGACCCATGGGTGACACCAAGAGGACCCATGGGTGACAACAAGAGGACCCAGGAGTGACTCCAGAAGGACCCAAAAGGGAGGACCCATGGGTGACACCACCAGGAGAACCCAGGGGTGACACAGGAGGACCCAGGGGTGACACCACCAGGAGGACCCAGGGGTGACACCACCAGGAGGACCCAGGGGTGACACAGGAAGACACAAAAGGGAAGACCCATGGGTGACACCAAAAGGACCCATGGGTGACACAGGAGGACCCATGGGTGACACCACCAGGAGGACCCAGGGGTGACACAGGAAGACACAAAAGGGAAGACCCATGGGTGACACCAAGAGGACCCATGGACACCACCAGGAGGACCCATGGGTGACACCACCAGGAGGACCCATGGGTGACACAGGAAGACACAAAAGGGAGGACCCATGGGTGACACCACCAAGAGGACCCATGGGTGACACAGGAGGACCCATGGGTGACACAAGAGGACCCATGGGTGACACCAAGAGGACCCATGGGTGACACCATCAGGAGGACCCATGGGTGACACAGGAGGACCCAGGGGTGACACGACCAGGAGGACCCATGGGTGACACAGGAGGACCCAGGGGTGACACAAGAGGACCCATGGGTGACACCAGGAGGACCCATGGGTGACACAGGAAGACTCAAAAGGGAAGACCCATGGGTGACACCAAGAGGACCCATGGGTGACACCACCAGGAGGACCCATGGG
>NW_011213073.1:0-383 GCF_000146605.3 Meleagris gallopavo
CTCGGCGGCCGCCAGCAGCACGGCTCCTGTCACCATGAACTGGGGGGGCAGCTGCCCTATAGACCCCATAGCTGCCCCATAGCTGCCCTATAGCTGCCCCATAGATCCCCATAGATTCCCATAGCCGCCCCATAGATCCCCATAGATCCCCATAACTGCCCCATAGATCCCCATACTGCCCCATAGATCCCCCATAGATCCCACATAACCGCCCCATAGATCCCCCATAGCAGCCCCATAAGTGCCCCAAATGCCCCATAACCACCCCATAAGTGCCCCATAACCACCCCATAAGTGCCCCAAATGCCCCATAACCACCCCATAAGTGCCCCCTCAGGCCCCACAACCACCCCATAAGTGCCCCATAACCACCCCATAAGTGC
>NW_011213074.1:0-566 GCF_000146605.3 Meleagris gallopavo
AAATTGACCCAAAATGGACCCAAATTGGACCCAAATTGGACCCAAAATGGCCCCATGGGGTCCCGGTGTCACCAATAGGGTCGCAGTGTCCCCAGATTGGACCCCAAAGAGGAACTGATGGCACCAAAGGGTTCTGGATCAACAAGGTCCCAAAAATGGCCCCAAATTGACACAAAATGGACCCAAATTGACCCGAATTGGACCCAAAATGGACCCAAAATGGCCCCATAGGGTTCTGGTGTCACCAATAGGGTCGCAGTGTCCCCAAATTGGACCCCAAAGAGGAACTGATGGGATCAAAGGGTTCTGGATCAACAAGGTCCCAAAAATGTCCCAAAATGGACCAAAATTGACCCAAAATGGCCCCAAATTGACCTAAATGGACCCAAAATGGCCCCATGGGGTTCTGGTGTCACCAATAGGGCCGCAGTGTCCCCAAATTGGACCCCAAAGAGGAACCAATGGCACCAAAGGGTTCTGGTGTCAACAAGGTCCCAAAAATGTCCCAAAATGGACCAAAATTGACCCAAATTGGACCCAAAATGGACCCAAAATGGACCCAAAAT
>NW_011213075.1:0-610 GCF_000146605.3 Meleagris gallopavo
ATGACCCCAATTCCGCTGAGCTCATCCAGACCCCCAAAATGACCCCAAAAAGACCCAAAATGACCCCAATTCTGCTGAGCTCATCTGGACCCCAAAATGAGCCCCAAAAAACCCCAAAATGACCCCAATTCCACTGAATTCATCCAGACCCCAAACCGACCTGAAGTGACCCCAGAGTGACCCAAAAAAGCCTAAAATGACCCCAAAATGACCCCAATTCTGCTGAGTTCATCCAGATACCCAAAATGACCCCAAAAAGACCCAAAAAAAACCCAAAATGACCCCAATTCCGCTGAGCTCATCCAGACCCCAAAATGACCCCAAATGACCCCATACGGCTGTGGGCGGGGCTGAGCTGGGAGGCGTGGCCTGAACTGATTGCGGGCGTGGCTATGGAAATGGGGTGTGGCCCGGTGCCACGTGGGCGGCCGGTGGGCGTGGCTGTGGAAGGAGGGCAGCTGGTGTGTTTTTAGGGGCGTGGTAAATGTGCGTTTGTGGGCGTGGCTTTTCTAGAGGGCGTGGCTTGATCTAGGGGGCGAGACCAGAGGATATGTGGGCGGGGTCAGGGAGTGCCTCTAGGCTTGGCTTTTGGCCGGGGGCGTGTCCTGGT
>NW_011213076.1:0-1363 GCF_000146605.3 Meleagris gallopavo
AAGGGGGGAGGGGGGGGTTGAGGGGTCCTTGGGTCCGGGTGGAGGGCGCACTGTGGCTCCACGTGAGGAGGGGCAACCTCAGAGCCCACCGGAAAGGTGTCCCCCACGGACACAGGGACCCACGGATCCCTATCCCAGAGGAGCCCCGTTCCCACCGAGATGTGACCCCATGGAGCCCCATCTCACCAATCCCCGTCCCCGTGGAGCCGAGCCCCACCAGGGATGTGTCCCCATTGGAACTCTGTCCCCATTGGAGCCCTGTCCCCACAGGGCCGCATCTCTACCAAAGCCTTGCACCCACTGGAGAGGTGCCCCCAGCAGAGCCCCGTCCCCATGGATCCCCACCCCCATGGATTCCCATCCCCATGGATCCCCACCTGTATGGATCCCCACCCCTATGGATTCCCCCTCATAGATCCCCTCCCCCATGGATGCCCACCCCCACCGGAGCCATGTCCGCAGTGGGGTGCAGTGTCAGTTTGGGGGGGTCAGGATGTGGGGCACAGCCACAGGTTCCCTGCCCAGAGGGGGGGCCTCTGCCCCTTCCCTACTGCCTCCATCCTTACTGCCCCCACCCAATAGCCCCCACCCTATACCCCCCCACCCTTACCCAGCACCAGGATGGTGTCCCAGCCCTACGGTGAGCACAGCAGTGCCCCCCCGCCCCCACTTCAGCCTTCTGGACCCCACCAGGACCCATTGGGGTGGACGGAACGTGTGGGGCTGAACTGGGATGGGGGACACGACCTCGTTGTGGGGACGGGGCAGCACGGGCTGTGGGGATGGGGGGCAGGACGGGTTAACCCCTTCGGGCGGGGGGGCCGCTCTGACTCACGCTATTGTTCACGCTTGCATGCATGCACGAGGCCGAGGCACACCCTCAGCCTGTGCCTGGCTCCTACCCATTGCTATGGGGTCCGGGCCCCCCAGCAGCACCGAGGGCAGGGGAGCACTGAGGGGAGAGACCCTCATTGCCCCCAGCGCTGCCCCCACTGCCCCCAGCAGTGCCCCATAGCCCCCCACTGCCCACCCGCTGCCCCCCAAGGGATTTGGGATCTGGGATCTGGGGGCCGGATTCCCCCCGAGTGCCGTAGCCCCATGGGGAGGGGTTGTGGGGAGGGGTCCCCCGTCTCAGTGCTCCTCACCCCGCAGCCCGGTGCCCCCCCGGCACGCAGAGCCCACGCGCTTCGCCCGCCTGAAGAACTGGGAGACGGGGAGCATCGCCTACGACACGCTGTGCGCCCAGGCCGAGCAGGTGGGGCCGGGGATGGCGGGTGTGGGGCGCCCCGTAGGGCTGGGTGCGGGGTGCCCCACAGATGCCAGCCCCACGGATGCCCACAGGAGGTTCCGTGCTCGGCACGCC
>NW_011213077.1:0-710 GCF_000146605.3 Meleagris gallopavo
AGCAGCAGCAGAAGAAGCAGCAGAAGAAGAAGCAGCAGAAGAAGAAGCAGAAGCAGCAGAAGGAGAAGAAGAAGCAGCAGAAGCAGCAGCAGCAGCAGAGGAAGAAGCAGCAGCAGAAGAAGAAGCAGCAGCAGCAGAAGAAGCAGAAGCAGAAGCAGAAGAGGAAGAAGAAGCAGCAGCAGCAGAAGCAGAAGCGGAAGAAGCAGAAGCAGAAGAACAAGAAGCAGAAGCAGAAGCGGAAGAAGCAGAAGCAGAAGCGGAAGAAGCAGAAGCAGAAGATCAAGAAGCAGAAGCAGAAGAACAAGAAGCAGAAGCAGAAGCACAAGCAGAAGAACAAGCAGAAGAAAAAGCAGAAGAAGAAGCAAAAGAAGAAGCAGAAGCAGCAGCAGAAGAAGCAGCAGAAGCAGAAGCAGCAGCAGAAGAAGCAGCAGAAGAAGCAGAAGCAGCAGAAGCAGAAGCAGCAGAAGCAGCAGAAGCAGAAGAAGCAGAAGCAGCAGAAGAAGCAGAAGGAGAAGAAGAAGCAGCAGAAGGAGAAGAAGCAGCAGAAGGAGAAGAAGAAGCAGAAGCAGAAGGAGAAGAAGAAGCAGAAGCAGAAGAGGAAGAAGAAGCAGAAGAGGAAGAAGAAGCAGAAGAGGAAGAAGAAGCAGAAGCAGAAGAAGAAGCAGCAGCAGAAGCAGAAGAGGAAGCAGCAGCAGCAGAAGCAGCAGCAG
>NW_011213078.1:0-459 GCF_000146605.3 Meleagris gallopavo
GAGAGAAAGAGAGAAAGTGAAGAAGAAAGAAAGAGAGAAAGAGAGAAAGAGAGAAAGAAAGAGAGAAAGAGAAAAAGACAGACAGAAAGACAGAAAGACAGAAAGACAGAAAGAAAGACAGAAAGAAAGACAGAAAGAAAGAAAGAAAGAAAGAAAGAAAGAAAGAAGAGAAAACCCATTGTGTGGAGGGGGGTTGAGGGAGGAGGGCTGGCAGCAGCTGAAGAAAAGAATGATTTTTCTTTAAAAATAAAACGACTTTCGTTTATTTGTTTCTGGAATTCTCCGGGACCCCCCCAGCAATAACAAAGTACCCCCCCTCCTCCCCCCACCGCTCCCGAACAAAGGATGGAGCTGCAATGTTGAAAAGCAGGCGATGTCTGTGCGCTGTTCCCTTATTTGCAGTCATTCTCTGCGCGATCACCGCGCAAATAAATGCCCACCGTTGTGCCCCCCCCAAAA
>NW_011213079.1:0-902 GCF_000146605.3 Meleagris gallopavo
CGGGATGTGCGGCCCGGCACTGAGCCGCGGCGGGGCTTCGGCGGGGTGAGCGCGGCCGTAAGGAACGGGGCGGGCAGTGACGAGGCTAAGGCGGGTGTGACCGAACGGCGTTTGGCTTTGCAAAGCGGTTCCGCGTGGAATTCAAATGGAGTAAAGGCATCCCCGACAAGAAACGATGGAGATATCGAGCCGCCTTAACTCCGTTAGCTCGGTGCGCAACGCTGCATTTCGGAGGGCTGGTTCTGCTATTAAAGTGACAGCTGCGTTTTTACGGTCCGACTCAAACCGCAAATCTCCCTGTAAGCATTCGGCCTCCACTGCCGTCACGGCGCCCAGCCCATCCGTCGGGCATCGCCGTGATGTCCGCAGCGCTCCGCTCTGCGCTCCGCTGGGGCTGCGGACCGGCTCCGCGTGCCGCCACATCTGGGCAAAGATCAGCGCTACGGCTGCGCAGCCCCGCCGCCATCGTCCTGGCGTGCTGATGCTGCGGTGACGACGGACGGGGGGAACGGCCTCCTCGCACCGAGCAGGCTGTGCAGGGACGCGCCGGCTCTCCTCTGGAGATGCTCCAAGCCGCCCGCAGGCTGTGCGGCGGTTCCCCTGATGTTCTGCGATTAGCGCAGATGAAGGCTGACAGCACTGCAAACACAGAGCTAATTTGACCACCGCTGAGACTACCGTGTTTTAAGAGAACAACACCGCGATGATCCTTAAGGCTCGACGGCCAGCAGTGGTTAAGTGACGCTCCGAGGCGCTGTGTGGCAGCCGGTACCGCCCTGAGCGCGCGGCGCTGCGCGGGAGCGCTGAGGACGGGCGGGGTGGAGAGCCGGGCGCTGCCTCCCTCAGCCCGCCTCCCCGGAAGCGGCCGTTGCCGCGGTAACGGCGGAGCGATTTCCGACAGG
>NW_011213081.1:0-877 GCF_000146605.3 Meleagris gallopavo
AGCCTTTACCTCTGCAAATTGGCTTGATTCTCCTTTCCCTTCAGTGGCTTCTGCAACTTGTCGTGTGGGGCTCCACACAGCAGCTTTCCATCTGTGATGCTTTCCCACAATACGACACGATCCATCTATGAACAGGGCATATGTCTTTTCATTTTCATTGTATGGTGGGGCCTCCTTAGCATACAATACCTCTTCTGCTGGTGACGTTCCAAAATTTTTACCTTCAGGCCAGTCCATGATCACCTCTAGGATTCCTGGACGGCTGAGATTCCCCATCCGTGCTCACTGTGTAATCAGTGCAGTCCACTTACTCCAAGTGGCATCAGTTGCATGATGTGTGGAGGGAACCTTTCCTTTAAACATCCAGTTCAGCACTGGCAGTTGAGGTGCTAGGAGGAGCTGTGTTTCAGTACCGACTACTTCAGAAGCAGCCCGAACCCCCTCATACACAGATAAGATCTCCTTTTCAGTTGGAGTGTAGCACTTTTCCGACCCCCTGTAGGCTCAGCTCCAAAATCCCAGGGGTCGGCCTCGGGTCTCTCCTGAGGCTCTTTGCCACAAACTCCAAGTGGGACATTTTCTCTCCAGCAGCAGTGTATACGATGTTCTTTATACCCTGTTCCATCCGTACTGGCCCTAGGGCCACAGCACAGGCTATCTCCTGTTTAATCTGCTCAAAAGCTTGCTGCTGCTCCGGGCCCCATGTAAACTCATTCTTCATTCGCGTCACATGATAAAGGGGGCTTACAATGAGGCTGTAGTTTGGAACATGCATTCTCCAAAAACCCACTACGCCCAGGAACGATTGTGTCTCTTTCTTATTAGTGGGTGGAGACATGGCACTGATTTTGTCAATCACATCTGTTGGGATGTGACG
>NW_011213082.1:0-693 GCF_000146605.3 Meleagris gallopavo
GTGGAGCCTGGCTCCACCTCTCCTAGACCCATTTAAGAGCTGACTGCCAGTGGGGAAGGATCTCTCTCTGGAGATCCGCTCTGTCAGGAGTTTGTCTCATGAGCCCAGGACAGGGTGAGTGACTTGCTCTTATTTTTCCAATAGAAATTCTATTAGCCAAGCTCCTGGATATATATGTATTTGTACTACCTGTATATATGTCTATTGACTATATATTATCTGTATAAACATTGGTTAAACAATAGGTGAGCCAGGCAGGCCAAATCCACTTTACATCATGTCTCTCTTATGGAGTTTCTATAAATGGGTCAAGGGGGAGAACTCCATTCCCCTTGATAAAATGATCCCCGGGCAGATCCCAGGGTTTCTGGGATCTCCTTATTATCAATTGGCAACTATAATTGAGAAATGGGGTCCCCTGCGTACTTTGGGGAATATTTCCCCAGTATGCTTAACAGAATACTTTCAGGGACTGGACAAAGATGTTTTAACTATGAAAGAAAGACAATTAGTTGCATCCACAGTGGCATGGCCACTGTTCAATGCTCTAAATCAAACAGAGACAAGATCAGTTAACTTAGAAAATGAAAGTCAGCTACTAAAAGCTCGGATTGACAAATTGGAGCAAGAACTTAACGTATTGACGGGGAAAAAACCAGTTGTACAGTCTCTAGGTCAGGTCCGTTGTATTTC
>NW_011213083.1:0-404 GCF_000146605.3 Meleagris gallopavo
GGGGGATGTGGGGGATACGGGGTGGTGGGGAGATATGGGAGGGATGCGGGGGCCCTGGGTGGGAATGGGGACGCGGGGACGTGAGCGGGGCGCAGGGATGGGGCGCAAACATCCCCAGTGCTCCCAGTGCTCCCAGCGCTCCTTCCCAGTGCTCCCAGTAACCCCAGTGCCCACAGCACTTCCTGCGCCCGCTGAGGCACTTCCTGCAGCCGCAGGACCTGGAGAGCATCTTCATCAACATCGAGGTGCCCAGTGCCACCAGTAACCCCTCCCAGTGCTCCCAGTTACCCCTCCCAGTGCTCCCAGTTACCCCTCCCAGTGATCCCAGTATCCCCTCCCAGTGCTCCCAGTTACCCCTCCCAGTGATCCCAGTATCCCCTCCCAGTGCTCCCAGTTACCCCTCC
>NW_011213084.1:0-443 GCF_000146605.3 Meleagris gallopavo
TCTCCCGGCAGCCGCCACAGCCGTCCACTGAGCGCCGCCATTTTGCCGGCCCTCTTCCGCTCCTCCCCTTCCGCCCGCAGGAAGGCGGGGCCTGAGCTCAGCGCCCAATGGGGAGGGCGGAGGGAGACGAGCGACAGCACCGCCCGCCTCTAGGAGAGGGCGAGGCAGTCCTTCAGCCCAGGCACCCAATGGGAGAGCAGAGAGAGACGAACAACAGCAGCGACCGCCTATAGGAAGCGGCGGTGCCCCGCCCCGCCCGGCAGTTTGAAGGAGAGCGGCGGTTGGGAACCGGTCACGGCCGCGGCGCAAGGAGGGAGCGGGTGAGCAGCTCCGGGGTACCGGCCGGGAACCGCGCCGTGCTCGTGTCGTGTCGTGCCCCGCTGGGTGGTGCCCCAGCAGCCCCCGGTGCCCCGGCAGCCCTCGGTGCCCCAGGCCCGGCCCCG
>NW_011213085.1:0-416 GCF_000146605.3 Meleagris gallopavo
CATAGCCCCCCAATACCACCCCATAGCCCCCCAGTACCACCCCATAGCCCCCAATATCACCCCATAACCCCCCAATGTCCCCCCCCCGCTCACCGTATCGACTCCCCCGGCCGTGAACTCGGTGAGGTTGGCACGGATGGCGTCGAGGGGCAGCTCAGTGCCACCCCATAGCGCCCCCCAATATCACCCATAGCACCCCATAGTCCCTCAATACCACCCTGTATCACCCCATAGCACCCCAATATCACCCCATAGCACCTCATTACCACCCCACAGCACCCCAATTCCAGCCGATAGCACCTCAATACCACCCCACAGCACCCCAATACCACCCCACAGCACCCCAATACCTCCCCACAGCCCCCTAATATCACCCCATAGCACCCCAATACCACCCCATAGCACCTCAATACCAC
>NW_011213086.1:0-831 GCF_000146605.3 Meleagris gallopavo
TGGAGATCCTCCCATGAACTTCTGGAGAACCCACCGCCAAATTTCGGATGCCCCACCACCAAACTCTTGCAGATCCCACCCCCAAACTTCCGTCTGCCCCACCGCCAAACTCTCACCCCTCTCCTCATCGCTCTCCTCATCGCACGACGACGATTCGGACGCGGTGGCCGACATCTTCCCCATCTCCAGCTCCGAATCTTCGTCCTCCGTGCCGTGGGGCTGCGCCGCCCCACCACCACCACCAGCAGCAGGCGACACCTGCAATCCACCGCCGCCGCCACCAGAGGGCGACGTTTGGGCGCGGAGGAAACGACAACGAGACGCCAGGAAGGAGAAATCCGGATCGCCGATGACGGCGGCTTCCGGTTGCGCCAAACCGTGGCGGGCGACGCCGTGGAGGAGTTCGCCATCGTGTCGGCCTCGTTGCCACCAAGCCGGAAGATCCGGACCGGGTGGGGGACACAAAGCCAAGCGGGTGGGGAGCAGGGGGTGACGGAGGACCTGTTCGCGGAGACGGCGGAGGAGGGAAAGGCGACGGAGGCTGCGGGCGGCGCGGTCGGATGAGATGGGGGTCACCGGGACAGAGGGGTCCGGAGGTTCTGGAATTGGAGGGGGGTGGGGGGTAAAATGGCCGCCAAGGTGATGGAGATGTTCTACAATCCCATAAGGGCGTCCTCCGACCCCATAAAGGTATCACCAACCCCATAAAGGCATCACCAACCCCATAAAGATGTCTTCCAACCCCATAAAGGCATCACCAACCCCATAAAGATGTCTTCCAACCCCATAAAGATGTCTTCCAACCCCATAAAGGCATCACCAACCCCATAA
>NW_011213087.1:0-406 GCF_000146605.3 Meleagris gallopavo
CAGACCCAACATAGGGTCACTATGGGGTCCCATATCCCCCCCAGACCCACTATGGGGTCACTATGGGGTCCCATATCCCCCCCACTCCCACTATGGGGTCCCACAGCCCCCAGACCCACTATGGGGTCACTATGGAGTCCCATTCCCCCCCAGACCCACTATGGGGTCACTATGGGGTCCCATTCCCCCTCAGACCCACTATGGGGTCCCATACCCCCCCCAGACCCACTATGGGGTCCCACAGCCCCCAGACTCTCTACGGGGTCACTATGGGGTCCCATATCCCCCCCACACCCACTATGGGGTCACTATGGGGTCCCATATCCCCCCCAGTCCCACTATGGGGTCACTATGGGGTCCCACATCCCCCCCAGTCCCTCTATGGGGTCACTCTGGGGTCCCATAT
>NW_011213088.1:0-579 GCF_000146605.3 Meleagris gallopavo
CAGGGGGCGCCATGGAGTTACTATGGGGTCAGTTATGGACGGCTATGGGGGGTTATGGGACCATCCTGCAGGGGGCGCCATGGAGTTACTATGGGGTCAGTTATGGACGGCTATGGGGGGTTATGGGACCATCCTGCAGGGGGCGCCATGGAGTCACTATGGGCTCAGCCAATGGGAGACTATGGAGCCATCCTGCAGGGGGCGCCATGGGGTCACTATGGGGTCTTATGTGGTCTTATGAGTGGTTATGGGGTGCTATGGGGCACATCTATGGGGCAGAGCAGATCTATGGGGCAGCCCCACATCCCCGTACCAGTATGGGGTCCCCACGAAGCTGCAGGCCGTGCTGCTGTGGGACAGGGCTGTGCTATAGGGCACATGTATGGGGCAGGGCACATCTATGGGGCAGGGCAGATCTATGGGGCAGCCCCACATCCCCGTACCAGTATGGGGTCCCCACGAAGCTGCAGGCCGTGCTGCTGTGGGACAGGGCTGTGCTATGGGGCAGGGCTGTGCTATAAGGCACATGTATGGGGCACAGCAGATCTATGGGGCAGATCTATGGGGCAGCCCCACACC
>NW_011213089.1:0-455 GCF_000146605.3 Meleagris gallopavo
CGATGTCCCTTCAGCCCCAGTGCCACCAATGTCCCCAAAACTGGAGACACCGATGTCCCTTCAGCCCCGCTGCCACCAATGTCCCCAAAACCAGGCAGGGGACACCGATGTCCCTTCAGCCCCAGTGCCACCAATGTCCCCAAAACTGGAGACACCGATGTCCCTTCAGCCCCGCTGCCACCAATGTCCCCAAAACCAGGCAGGGGACACCAATGTCCCTTCAGCCCCAGTGCCACCAATGTCCCCAAAACCAGGGGACACTGATGTCCCTTCAGCCTCAGTGCCACCAATGTCCCCAAAACCAGGGGACACCGATGTCCCTTCCAACGCAATGCCCCCAATGTCCCCACCTTGGGGACACCAACGTCCCTTCAGCCCCGCTGCCACCAATGTCCCCAAAACCAGGGGACACCAATGTCCCTTCAGCCCCAGTGCCACCAATGTCCCCAAAACCA
>NW_011213090.1:0-430 GCF_000146605.3 Meleagris gallopavo
TCCCTTCCAACCCCTACAATTCTGTGATTCTGTGATTCTGTGATAAGCATCTACAACCTTCCTGGGCAACCTGTTCCAGTGTGTCACCACCTTCTGAGTGAAAAACTTCCTCCTAATAACTAACCTAAACCTCTCCAGTCTCAGTTTAAAACCATTCCCCCTTGTCCTATCACTATCTTTCTGAGTAAATAGCTGTTCCCCCTCCTGTTTATATGCCCCCTTCAAGTACTGGAAGGCCACAATGAGGTCTCCCCGGTGCCTTCTCTTCTCCAAGCTAAACAAGCTCAGTTCCCTCAACCTTTCTTCATAAAAGAGTGCTCCAGCCCTCTAATCATCTTAGTGACCCTCCTCTGGACCCACTCAAAGAGCTCCAAGTCTTTCTTGTACTGGGGGCCCTACGCCTGGACCCAGCACTCCAGATGGGGTCTCA
>NW_011213091.1:0-438 GCF_000146605.3 Meleagris gallopavo
CGTTCTTGTGGGGTTTCGATGGCTCCCCGTCCTTCAGTTCCCCCATTGGGATCCGTGCTGCCCCTGCCTCGGTTTCCCCTGTTCCTATGGGGTTTCAGTGGCCCCCCGTGCCTCAGTTCCCCTGTTTCTATGGGGTATCGATGCCCCCTTGTGCCTCAGTTTCCCCGTTCCTATGGGGTATCAATGCCCCCTTGTGCCTCGGTTTCCCCTGTTCCCATGGGGTATCGATGTCCCCTCACCCTCAGGTCCTGTGGGACCCCCCCCCTCCGATCCACCTGCCTCGGTTTCCCCTGTTCCTATGGGGTTTCAGTGCCCCCCCCGTGCCTCAGTTTCCCTGTTTCTATGGGGTATCAATGCCCTCTTGTGCCTCAGTTTCCCCGTTCCTATGGGATATCGATGTCCCCTCACCCTCAGGTCCTGTGGGACCCCCCCCCTCCA
>NW_011213092.1:0-415 GCF_000146605.3 Meleagris gallopavo
ATGACCCCAGATGGCCCTATAGTGTCCCCAAATGACCCCAAACGGCCCCAAATGACCCCAAGTGTCCCTATGTGGCCCCAAATGACCCCACATGGCCCCAAATGACCCCAGATGGCCCTATAGTGTCCCCAAATGACCCCAAACGGCCCCAAATGACCCCAAGTGTCCCTATGTGGCCCCAAATGACCCCAAATGACCCCAAATGGCCCTATAGTGTCCCTATGTGGCCCCAAATGGCCGAAAATGGCCCCAAACGGCCCCAAATGGCCCCAAATGGCCCTATAATGTCCCTATGTGTCCCTAAATGGCCCCAAATTGACCCAAATGGCCCTATAGCGTCCCTATGTGTCCCCAAATGACCCCAAATGACCCCAAATGGCCCCAAACAGCCCTATAGTGTCCCTGTGTGTCCCCA
>NW_011213093.1:0-869 GCF_000146605.3 Meleagris gallopavo
AAATGAACATGGATTCCCTTTGTCAGAAAATAATTTTACTTGAAACACAATTTTCAAAATGCAATCCTTTCAAAATTAACAATTACTCAAAAGCTGAGTTTAGCTAGAGATGGGAATCTCATAGTTTTTTTACAGATGAGCAGTGTTGGACAGATTGAATGCACAAAGAGAAAGTTTAGAAATACATTCCAAGAACAACTGTGAATTGAAAAAAAAAAAAGGCAAGAAAGCTTCAAATCATCATCTCTTAAGAGTTCGTATGATAACCAGTCTTTGTAATTGCCTATGATGTTGTTCAGATCAAACAGTTGAGGGCAAATAACTTTTGAAGAGCTCTTTTGGAAGTGATACTAGCACAGGACTTAAGATGTTTTCTTAATATCAGAAATGGAACACAGTGTTTAATTGGGACTCACATTGTTACAGCATCTAACAAATTCAAAGAATGTATTCTATTTCTAAATCTTTGTATCTGTCATCCTAAACAAAACTTCTGTTATATATACTATTCACTAACCAGAAAAATCTGCCCTTTAATGGCCTCTCAATCTGACAGTACAAAAAGCTTTGAGAAGGTCAAGCTTGATTTAAATTGTTGGTGTACTGAAAGCTAGTTCACTAGTACTGAATATTAATATGAAACATTGGTAAATAGTGTAATTTAGAGCTTAGGCAGCATGTTCATAAGTAGCAAAAAAGAAAATATTTTCCCCTTATGTACCTTATGTATGTAGGTCTACCAATATATCAAATATTTTTAATGTTATTTTTCTCCTACAGAGAGTTAGAGCAGTTCCTTAATAAATGCTGCTCAGATCTGTTGTAAAGACAGTTTTGTACAAGTCACTAATACTCTTAGAGACAAAAAA
>NW_011213094.1:0-510 GCF_000146605.3 Meleagris gallopavo
GGGACGGGGTGCGGGCAGGGGGTTGTCACCGCCGCCACCGCCCCTCATTGCGGTTCCCTCCCCCCGCAGCCTGCGGCGCGTGGCCCCGCTGCCGCCCGCACGATGTCGGTCGAGGCGCTGCACGCCGGCGATGCCATGAAAGGGATGGCGGTGAGAACCCCCTTCACCTCGGCCATGCCCATCCGCATCCTCAACAAGGGACCCGAGTATTTCCGACGGCGAGCTGAACCGGCCGCCCGAAAACCCAGCGCCGTGGAGAGGTTAGAGGCCGATAAGGCCAAGTACGTGAAGAGCCAGCAGGTCGCCAGCACCCGGCAGGAGCCGGTGAAGCCGCCGCTGCTCAACCAGCCGCTCTTCGTGCCGGGCGTGCGCCGCGCCACTCTCACCCCCAGCCGCAAGACGACGCCGGGACCGCGCTCAGCAGGCAGGGCCAAGACCTCGCTCAACCTGGAGATCCTCAACCACCTCATCAACGGCTGCGACAGCCCCAACGCCGAGAGCCCGCGATCG
>NW_011213095.1:0-413 GCF_000146605.3 Meleagris gallopavo
CACCCTGCTGGAAGTCCGTCCTCCCGCAGCCGCGGATGAGCAGCGCGTCCCCGGTGAAGGCCAGCGATTGGTCGTCCAGAACCAAAGTGACGCAGCCGTCCGTGTGCCCGGGGCTGGGCCGGACCTCCAGGGCCTGGGGGCGGAACCGGAGCTGCCCCATAGGGACCCATAGAGACCCACAGGGACCCATAGAGACCCATAGGGACCCATAGAGACCCACAAAGACCCATAGGGACCCCATAAAGATCCACAGAGACCCATAGGGATCCATAGAGACCTACAGGGACCCATAGAGACCCACAGAGCCCCACAGAGACCCATAGGGACCTACAGGGACCCACAGGGACCCACAGAGACCCATAGGAACCCACAGAGACCCACAGGGACCCATAGAGACCCACAGGGACCCATAG
>NW_011213096.1:0-447 GCF_000146605.3 Meleagris gallopavo
TTGGGGTCCCTTTTGTGTTTGGGGGTTTCCCTTTATACTGGAGCAAATTTTGGGGGTCCTCTTTATATTTGAGGGGGATTTTGGGGTCCCCATTTACTTCGGGGGCAGATTTTGGGAGGCCTTCTTTACATCTGGCTGCATTTGGGGTGGTCTCCATTTATTTGGGGGGAGATTTGGGGAATCCTCACTATAGTGGGGCGGACTTTAGGGGTCTCCTTTATGTAAGGGTGGATTTGGAAGGGGTCCCCATTTATTATGGGGCAGATTTTGAGGGTTCCCACTTATTTGGGGGGGGGGGGGGAGGATCTCCGTTAATTTGGGGTGGATTTTGGGGGTCCCCATTTATCTGTAGGACACTGAGTGCACTCAAACACAACAACTTTGAGTTCTTTTCACTTAGAATCAAAATAATTGCACTTTTTCTCCTCCCCCAACCCCATTTCCCCC
>NW_011213097.1:0-374 GCF_000146605.3 Meleagris gallopavo
CTTTGGGGTCAATGGGGACAATGGGGTCTCAGTGGGGTCAGTGGGGTCTCAATGGGGTCAGTGGGGTCAATGTGGACTTTGGGGTCAATGGGGTCTCAGTGGGGTCAATGGGGTCTATGGGGTCAATGGGGACTTTGGGGTCAATGGGATCGGTGGTGTCAATGGGGACTTTGGGGTCAATGGGGACAATGGGGTCTCAGTGGGGTCAATGGGGACTTTAGGGTCAATGGGGCCTCAGTGGGGTCAATGGGGTCTTTGGGGTCAGTGGGGACAATGGGATCTCAAAGGGGTCAGTGGGGTCAATGGGGACTTTGGGGTCAATGGGATCAGTGGGGTCAATGGGGACTTTGGGGTCAATGCGGACAATGGGATCT
>NW_011213098.1:0-604 GCF_000146605.3 Meleagris gallopavo
GCCCCCTGACCCCGCGACCCTTGACCCCGTGACCCTGTGACCTTTGACCCTCACCGTGCCTGCCCATCACACTGCTGATGACCATGTGACCCCACAATCTGACCCCATGATCCCAATCCCTCCTACCTCCAATCCCATCACCACGACCCTACAGCCCCCTGATCCTGTGACCTTTGACCCCTTGTGACCTTTGACCCCTTGTGACCTTTGACCCTCACCGTGCCTGCCCATCACGCTGCTGACGACCACGATGTGCCCCCGCCGCCCCCAACCAACCCTCAGACACCAAACCTCGCCGTTCCTGCCCCCACCCCAACGCCCCTTGACCAGGTGACCTTTGACCCCGTGACCCTGTGACCTTTGACCCTCACTGTGCCAGCCCATCACGCTGCTGATGACCACGTGACCCCACAATCTGACCCCATGATCCCAATCCCTCCTACCTCCAATCCCATCACCACGACCCTACAGCCCCCTGATCCTGTGACCTTAGACCCCTTGTGACCCCGTGACCCCGTGACCTTTGACCCTCACCGTGCCTGCCCATCACGCTGCTGACGACCACGATGTGCCCCCGCCGCCCCCAACCAACCCTCAGACACCA
>NW_011213099.1:0-376 GCF_000146605.3 Meleagris gallopavo
CCCATAGAGCCCCATAGAAACCCATAGGGACCCATAGAGCCCCATACAGACCCATAGAGCCCCCATGGAGACCCCATAGAGCCCCATAGAGCCCCATAGAGACCCATAGCGACCCCATAGAGACCCATAGAGCCTCATAGAGACCCATAGAGACCCATAGAGACCCAATGGAGACCAAATAGAGACCCGTAGAGACCCATAGAGACCCATAGAGACCCATAGAGACCCATAGAGACCACTGGGACCCCATAGAGACCCCACAGAGCCCCATAGAGCCCTCATAAAGATCCATAGAGACCCATAGAGACCATAGAGCCCCATAGAGACCCCATAGACCCCATAGAGCCCCATAGAGTCCCATAGAGCCCCATAGAGC
>NW_011213100.1:0-781 GCF_000146605.3 Meleagris gallopavo
ACCACTAGACCAGGCTGCCCAGAGCCACATCCAGCCTGGCCTTGAATGCCTCCAGGGATGGGCATCCACAACAGAATCACAGAATCACCAAGGTTGGAAAAGACCTTCAAGATCATCCAGTCCAACCACCCACCTATCACCAATAGTACTTACTAAACCATGTCGCTCAACACAAAATCCAAATGTTCCTTGAACACCTCCAGGGTCGGTGACTCCACCACCTCCCTGGGCAGCCCATTCCAGTGGTTCACCACTCTTTCAGAAAAGAAGTATTTCCTAACGTCCAGCCTGAATCTCCCCTGGCGCAGCTTAAAGCCATTCCCACTAGTCCTATCACCAGTTACATGAGAGAAGAGGCTGATGCCCACCTCACTACAACCTCCCTTCAGGTAGTTATAGAGAGCAATAAGGTCTCTCCTGAACTTCCTCTTCTCCAGACTGAACAATCCCAGCTCCTTCAGCTGCTCCTCATAAGGCCTGTGCTCCATACCTCTCACCAGCTTTGTCTTCCTTTTTTGAACCCACTCCAGAGCCTCAACGTCTTTCTTGCAGTGAGGGGCCGTAAACTGGATACAGTACTCAAGCTGCAGCCTCACCAAAGCTGAGTACAGGGGAACAATCTCTTCCCTGTTCCTGCTGGCAACTCCATTTCTAATGCAAGCCAGGATGCCATTGGCGTTCTTTGCCACCCAGGCACATTGCTGGCTCATGTTCAGCTGAGAATCAATCAATAACCCCAGGTCCATTTCCTCTACGCAGTCTTCCAGCCACTCTGCCCCAA
>NW_011213101.1:0-1053 GCF_000146605.3 Meleagris gallopavo
ATCCCATAGCTGCCCCTTTTTTGTGAGTCTATACAGTGGCCTTAGCAGGTATGCTAGGTGAGGTATAAAGGAACACCAGAAACCCAATATACGTAGAAACTCTTGCAGCTGCTTCGATGTTGTAGGGACTGGGAACGCCTGAACCTTATCGATGACAGCACTGGGTAGTACTTTGGTCTTTCTGGACCAAACTACCCCCAGGAATTTTACGGACAGGCCTGGACTTTGCACCTTTTGGGGATTTATAGCCCATCCCCTCTGTTGTAAATGACTGTTGTTAATGAATCCGCCACCTGTCCTACTGCCTCCAGGGATGTCAGCAGGAGATCATCAATATTATGATACAGGTTCACATCATCAGGTTTTTTCCAAGTAGCCAGGTCACGCGCCACTAGATTCTGACAATATGTTGGTGAATGCACGTACCCCTGTGGCAGGACCTGAAAGGTCCACTGCCTGCCTCCCCATGTGAATGCAAATTGATCTTGCGATTCTTCAGCAATTGGGATACTGAAGAACGCATTTGCTATATCTAGAACACAATGATAGGTTTTTATCTCCCTACTCAATGTGTCCATTAGGGAGGCAATATTGGGTACAGCTGCATGAATAGGCGGCATGACCTTATTTAATTCCCTGTAATCTTCCGTCATTCTCCATGTGCCATCCGACTTTCGCACTGGCCATATTGGGGGAATTATATGGGCTGTGGGCAGGTCTTACAACGCCCACTTTTTCTAATTCCTGCAATGTTTTTGATATTTCGTCCTGCCCACCCGGGAGTCTATACTGTTTTATGTTAGTAATCCGGTGCAGTTTCGGCAGGCAAATAGGCCCATGTTTCGCATGGCCTCTTAATATTGCCTGCACTGCCCGGATACTAATACATCTGTGTGGAAGTCTGAACTCTCCCACGGTTGTCTGAAGAGCCAGACCGCATAGAATATCTATGCCCAAGATGTATTCCTGGACTGGGGCAATAGATACCTTATACTCCCAGGGTGGGAGATGCCCAACCCCCAATTTTAACCATGTTTGGGTGACAGGAATAGT
>NW_011213102.1:0-793 GCF_000146605.3 Meleagris gallopavo
GGGGGTGGGGAGGGGGACGCGCAGCGTACTCACGATGAGCGGCAGCGAGCAGACGGTGAAGAGAGCGGTCATGAGCCCCAGCAGCACCAGGTGGTCGAGCTCCTCCATGCGCGGCGCTGCCGGGCCGGGGGGCTGCGCTCCGCGCGGGGGCTGCCTGCGGGCCATGCCGTACAGCTGCCGCATGCTGCACACGTTGCAAGCCGCGATGGCCAACACCAGCACGCCCAGCACGCTGGCGTACAGCACGGGGAAGCCGAGCTGGCTCGGCCCGCCGCCCGCCATGCGGATGAAGCACCACGTCCCGGGGCAGTACTGCATGGGAGCGCCGAAGCCCAGCAGCGGCAGCGCGCAGAACAGGGCGCACAGAGTCGCGCCCAGCGCGCACAGCATCGCTCCCCGGCGCCGGGTGACGTGCCGCCGGTAGAAGTACGGGTGGCCCAGCGACAGCCAGCACTCGGTGGCCATGGCCAGCAGCAGCAGGGTGGGGGCCAGCCCGAAGAACGCCATCAGGAAGGCGAAGAGTTGGCACAGCGCTCCCGGCTCGCTTTCCCCGCGGCCGCCCGCTCCCAGCTCGCTCAGGCTGCGGTTGTAGGCGTAGGCGGCCAGCACGATGGGGCTGAGCAGACACTTGCCCAGCAGGTCGGTGACCGCCAGCCCGCTCACCAGCACGTAGAAGGCGGAGACCCGCGGAGCGCGGCCGGCGGCGGAACGGGAGCGCCGTCGGTGCTGCCCCAAAAGGAGCAAAGCCAGCACGTTGCCCAGCAGGCCGGCGGCGAACAGAGCCGAGCTGGGC
>NW_011213103.1:0-501 GCF_000146605.3 Meleagris gallopavo
TGCTGCTTTGCTGAGCCCTGGCCCCACTGCAGGTGCTGGCACCGGACCTGCTGACTGCAGTGCTTGGGTCAATGTGGTATTGGTGACCCAAACGGCCAAGGAAACCATTTTCAGAGCAGCAACCCGGTGAGCAGGGCTGTGCAGGGGAGGGCAGCTCAGGGAAGCAGGGCAGGAGGCTGCTCCTTTCTTCCTTCCTTTCCCTCTGCCTTGCAGATGGACAGCCCAACACCAATGGCACCAGATGACCCAAAGTGCTGAGCTCAGCCCTGCAAACAGGTGTCTTACAAAAAAGATAAGTCAGCTCCAAACTGGAGCCTGTCGTGCTCCTACAGCACCAGGGAAGCTTCCAAAAATCCCCCTACCCTCACCCCAACATTTGGTGCTGCTTTGATGAGTCCTGACCCCACTGCAGTTGCTGGCACTGGACCTGCTGACTGCAGTGCTTGGGTCAATGTGGTATTGGTGACCCAAACGGCCAAGGAAACCATTTTCAGAGCAGCA
>NW_011213104.1:0-574 GCF_000146605.3 Meleagris gallopavo
AGTTTTGCTGATCACTCCCTGACTCTCTAGTTGACAAATCAATTTAGGAATATGGAGCAAGGAATCTCTGTTGGTGCCGTACTCTCTGGGCAGCCTATTCCAGCACCTTACCACTCTCGTATTAAAGAACTTCCCCCTGACATCCAACCTAAATCTTCCCTCCTTCAACTTAAATCCATTTCCCCTTGTCCTGCTGTTATCTACCCTTTCAACGAGTTGTTTGTAGGCTCCCTTTAGGTACTGGAAGGCTGCAATGAGGTCACCCCACAGCCTTCTTTTCTCCAGGCTGAACAAGCCCAGCTCCCTCAGCCTGTCTTCATAGGGGAGGTGCTCCAGCCCTCTGATCATCTTTGTGGCTCTCCTCTGGACCCTCTCCAACAGCTCTCTGCCTTTCTTGTATTGGGGGCTCCAGACCTGGACGCAGTACTCCAGATGGGGCCTCACAAGGGCAGAGTAGAGAGGGACAATCACCTTCCTGTCCCTGCTGGCCACCCCTCCTCAGATGGAGCCCGAGATACCATTTGCTTTCTGAGCTGCAAGAGCACACTGCTGGCTCATGTTAAGTCTTTTCATT
>NW_011213105.1:0-517 GCF_000146605.3 Meleagris gallopavo
CTCCCCACGACCCCCTGCAAACCCACAACCCCCGGTGACCCCATGTCCCCCTTGACCCCCATGACCCTTGGTGACCCCCACGAGCCCCACAACCCCTTGACCCCCATGGCTCCTGGTGACCCCCACGACCCACAACATCCCCACAACCCCTGGTGACCCCGTGACCCCATGACCCCTGGTGACCCCGTGACTCCCATGACCCTACGACCCCCATGACCCCTAGTGACTCCCATGACCCAGGTGACCCCCACAACCCCGTGACCACACCCCCCCCACTCTGTGACCCCCACGACCCCCGGTGACCCCGTGACCCCGTGACCCACGCGCAGGGCAGTGCAGCGCAGCAGGACGTGCGCGGCATGCAGGACGTCGGCCGCATGCAGGCTGCAGTGATAGGCCACGTCCCGCCGGTAGCGCAGCTCCAGCGCCTGCGAGAAGCGCAGCAGAACCGGCAGCGGGATGGAGAAGCGGCGGGGCAGCCCACGTTCCTACAGGGGACATGGGGGTAAAGGGGGCT
>NW_011213106.1:0-496 GCF_000146605.3 Meleagris gallopavo
CCGCCCCCCCGCCCCCCTCCGGGCTGGGGGTCCCCGCATGTTCACCGCTCCCCGCTAACCGGACAGCAGTAGAGCTGAATGTAACCCCGGCGGGGCGCAGCCCCCCAGCCACAATAAAGAGTAGAGGGTTTTTTCTATACGCATCCAAGGGCGTGCCGTGCCGTGCCGTGCTGTCTGTGTGTCTGTCTGTCTGCGTTTGCTGCTGGGCTCACCGCCAACCCGGTGCCACCGGCACAGACGCGGCGCCGGCCACAGTTGGCACCGAGTACCGCTGGGCGCTGAGCCGCGTCAACTCCTCAGCCAGGAACGCGGCGCTGCCATTCCTGCTGTGCAGGGCTGGGGGATGAGCGGGAGCTGCAGCCAACGCCCACACTGCAGTGTTGGGACGGGCCATATCATCGTCCCATCCCCATCCCACCGCATCCCACCGCATCCCATCCCATCCCACCTCATCCCATCCCATCACATCCCATCCCATCCCCATCCCATCCCATCC
>NW_011213107.1:0-538 GCF_000146605.3 Meleagris gallopavo
AAAATCTGATATTTCTGGGAGAAAACGTCATATTTCTTGTAGAAAAAACGGTATTTGTGGGAGGAAACTGCAGTTCCTGGTAGAAAACTGCATATTTTTGGGAGAAAGCTACTATTTCTCGGAGAAAACATCATATTTCTGGTTGAAAAATGGTATTTGTGGGAGGAAACTGCAGTTCCTGGCAGAAAATGGCATATTTTTGGGAGAAAGCGTGTATTTGCTGTATAAAATGTCGTATTTATGCGATAAAACTGGCATTTCTTGGAGAAAATATCATATTTTTGGGGAAAAATCAACTATTTCCTGGAGATCATGTCATGTTTTGGGGAAGAAAACTGGTATTTCTGGGAGAAAATGTCATGTTTTGGTATAAAATAGGTATTTCTGGTGAAAAACGTTGTGTCTTCGTGAATAAAACTGGTATTTCTGGTGCAGAACATCACATTTTGGGAGAAAACGCGTATTTCTGGGAGAAAATGTCATATTTCTGGTTGAAAAATGGTATTTGTGGGAGGAAACTGCAGTTCCGGGCAGAAAA
>NW_011213108.1:0-704 GCF_000146605.3 Meleagris gallopavo
AGGATATAGGATATAGGACATAGGACATAGGACATAGGATATAGGATATAGGACATAGGACATAGGACATAGGATATAGGATATAGGACATAGGACATAGGACATAGGATATAGGATCTAGGACATAGGACATAGGACATAGGATATAGGACATAGGACATAGGATATAGGACATAGGATATAGGATCTAGGACATAGGATATAGGACGTAGGACATAGGACGTAGGATATAGGATCTAGGACATAGGATATAGGACATAGGATATAGGATATAGGATCTAGGACATAGGACATAGGATAAAGGACATAGGACATAGGATATAGGATATAGGACGTAGGACATAGGACGTAGGATATAGGATCTAGGACATAGGACATAGGACATAGGATATAGGATATAGGATATAGGACATAGGACCTAGGATAAAGGACATAGGACATAGGATATAGGATATAGGACATAGGACATAGGATATAGGATATAGGATATAGGACATAGGACATAGGATATAGGACATAGGACATAGGATATAGGACATAGGATATAGGATATAGGATATAGGACATAGGACATAGGATACAGGATATAGGACATAGGACATAGGATATAGGATATAGGACATACGATATAGGACATAGGATATAGGATATAGGATATAGGACATAGGACATAGGATATAGGACATAGGATATAGGACATAGGA
>NW_011213109.1:0-660 GCF_000146605.3 Meleagris gallopavo
CCGCCCTTCTAGTCACGGAACCGGACCGAACCAGCCCATAAACCGTTGACAAGGCTGAGGTACTGAATGAGTTCTTTGCCTTGGTCTTCACTGGCAGCCAGGATTCCAGTATTTCTCAGGTCCCTGAGCCCTGCATCTCTAAACCTCTAGGTGGGGACTGGGGCAGTAAATCCCCCCCCACTGTAAGGGCAGAGCAAGTCCAAGACTGCCTCATGAAACTGAATGCATACAAGTCTATGGGGCTGGATAGCATGCATCCCAGGGTTCTGAAGGAGCTGGCTGAGGTGGTTTCCAAGCCACTCTCCATCATATTTGGAAAGTCATGGATGTCAGGTGAGGTCCTGGATGACTGGAGGATGGGTCACGTCACTCCCATTTATAAGAAAGGGAGCAAGGAGGACCCGGGGAACTACAGGCCGGTGAGTCTCACCTCTGTATCTGGGAAGATCATGGAACAGATCCTCCTGGACGACATGCTTGATCACATGAGGAATGAGCATGTGATCCAAGACAGCCAGCATGGCTTCACCAGGGGAAGGTCATGCTTAACCAATCTGGTGGTCTTCTATGATGGAGTGATGGCATTGGTGGACAAGGGAAAGGCGACCGATGTCATTTACCTGGACTTGAGCAAGGCCTTTGACATGGTCCCCCACCACA
>NW_011213110.1:0-757 GCF_000146605.3 Meleagris gallopavo
AGAGCCAGAAGCCGAGAGGAGAACATGGCTAGAGCATGGAAGCTCGTGTCCTCTGCTGCACAGCTGGAGGGATGTTCCATTTTTGACTTGGAGGTCCCTGCAGTGAAATTTAGTCAAAAGGACAGTAGGATTTTTGCATGATGGGCAGGTGGTACAGGGAATTGGTGATGGCATGGGCATGTCACAGAAGGCAGAATATTTTCAGATCCATCTGGTGCCATGGGCTGCATCGGGAGAGCCTAGAAAGAGCTGCATCCCTGTGCCAGCCTAATGCTCAGGAGAGTAGGATGGTGTGCAGAGGCTGAGGTAAGAGGGCAGGAGAGCGGGCCCGTCAGTGTTTGTTGTTGAAGTAGACATGATGAAAGGAGTGTTTGTGATGCAACTGCTTTTGCATCTTGTTCTTTGTGTTGGAGAGAAACAGGCCGAGAGGAGAAGATGGGTAGAGCATGGAAGCTTGTGTCCTCTGCTGCAGAGCTGGAGAGATGTTCCATTTTTGACATGGACATCCGTGCAGTGAAATTTAGTCAAAAGAACCGTAGGATTGTTGCATGATGGGCCGGTGGTACTGGCAACTGGCATTGTGACGGCATGGGCATGTCACAGAAGGCAGAATGCTTACAGATCCATGTGTCACACAGCTACTGGTGCTATGGGCTGCATCGGGAGAGCCTAGAAAGAGCTGCATCCCTGTGCCAGCCTAATGCTCAGGAGAGTAGGATGGTGTGCAGAGGCTGAGGTAAGAGGGCAGGAGAGCGGG
>NW_011213111.1:0-710 GCF_000146605.3 Meleagris gallopavo
AAAGAAAGAAAAAAAGGAAAAAAGAAAAGAAAACAAAGGAATCGACCTTTTCTTTAAAAAAACCAAACCAAACCAAAACAACTTGAGCAGGAAGCGCTCTCTGCTGCACTCTCCTGGGCGTTGCTCCAGGGCTGGGGGTGGCTCATAGCCGCAGGGCTGTGGGGGGCTGCGGGGAGCCCCGCATGTCCCCTGGACCAGGGGCCGGGTGGGACGCTTTGGGGTGAAGCACTGCGTGGGGAGGGCGGCAGTTCGGCCCCATCCCTTCCCGTAGCCGCGCCCCCCCGCATTACCCAGCGCCGGAGCGGTACCCGCAGCTGCAGCCGATGCACTGCGGGAGGGGGCGGCTTCAGGACCCTCGGGAAGCGGCGGGGCCCCTTTAAGACCCCCGCTCCATGACGCAGCTGTTTGTAAGAGGGGCGGAGCGGGGCCCGCCGTGATAACGTGACGTGGGAACCGGTGTCGGTAACGTGCTTCGGTGGGGGGGGGGTTCCTCATCTCCCGTCTCCCTACCGAAGACCCCCTTATCATCTTTAGTGCTTCCATCTCCCCTCTGCTATGCGCATCCTCCCCCCCAACGGCTGCCTGCCCCCCCGGGCCGACATGGGACGCTCCAGCTGGAGCTGAGGCCGTGCGCTGCCCCGTGCCGCTCCCCGATGCCTTCCCTCCCAACCCCCCCGGCGCTCCGTGCCTCAGTTTCCCCCTGGCAACAG
>NW_011213112.1:0-649 GCF_000146605.3 Meleagris gallopavo
CGGTTCGGACGGCGGCAGCTTTCCCCGCTGCTCTACAAACAGTTCGTGCCCAACGTCCCCGAGCAGACGCTGGGAGCGAGCGGGAGGGCGGAGGGCAAAGTGCTGCGGGGGTCGGAACGCTTCAGGGAGTTGGTGCCCAACTACAACCCCGACATCATCTTCAAGGACGAGGAGAACACGGGGGCGGATCGCCTCATGACGGAGGTGGGGGCTGCGAACGGGACCGGGGGCGCGGGGCGGCGGAACGGGGGCGGGGAGGAGACGCGGTCGAACGGTCCTGGGCAGCCCCGACCCACCCCCGGGGGGCGCCGACCCTCCCGGTGCCTCCTCCGTAGGGTTTCCCGGCTTCTCCCTCCCGCCATTCGCATCCCGGTGCCGTCGGCGGAGCAGCAGCGGAGCGCTCCCGGCTCCGGAGGATCCACGCCGCGGTTTAACGGGGGGCGCAACACCGGGGTCCCCGGGAGCCTCAGCTGTCCTCCAACCCCGGGGAGGAACAACGAGGAGGGGGCGGCACCGGGGAGAGCCCCCCGGGAGGGGGGTCCTGGGCTGCGCGTCGCCCCGTCGCGATGCTCGCCGTTGTCATGGAGACGGGCGGCTGCGCGGTCGTCATGGCGACCGGGGATGCTGCGAGTGGTCCAGGCGGTTCCCG
>NW_011213113.1:0-551 GCF_000146605.3 Meleagris gallopavo
TAAGGGGTATTTTCGTGTAAAAACAGGTATTTGTGGGAGAAAAAGGGATATTTTCGTGTAAAAACAGGTATTTGTGGGAGAAAAAGGGGTATTTTCGTGTAAAAACAGGTATTTGTGGGAGAAAAAGGGGTATTTTCGTGTAAAAACAGGTATTTGTGGGAGAAAAAGGGGTATATTCGTGTAAAAACAGGTATTTGTGGGAGAAAAAGGGGTATTTTCGTGTAAAAACAGGTATTTGTGGGATAAAATGGGGTTATTTTCGTGTAAATACGGGTATTTGTGGGAGAAGAAGGGTTATTTTCATGTAAAAACAGGTATTTGTGGGAGAAAAAGGGGTATTTTCGTGTAAAAACAGGTATTTGTGGGAGAAAAAGGGGTATTTTTGTGTAAAAACAGGTATTTCTTGGAGAAAAAGGGTTAATTTTGCGTAAAAAGAGGTATTTGTGGGAGAAAAAGGGGTATTTTCATGTAAAAACAGGTATTTGTGTGAGAAAAAGGGGTATTTTGGTGTAAAAACAGGTATTTGTGGGAGAAAAAGGGGTATTTTCGTG
>NW_011213114.1:0-711 GCF_000146605.3 Meleagris gallopavo
GCTGTGGGGCAGCTATGGGGCTCCGTAGGGGAGTTATGGGGTTTGTAGGGTTCAGTGGGGCTCTGGGAGGTGACTTTGGGATCCCATAAGTCCCTGTGGGTTCCTGTGGGTCTCTGTGGGTCACGCAATGGGTCTTATGTGTCCATATGGGTCTTTATGGGTCCCTATGGGATCTCTATGGGTTCCTGTGGGTCCCTATGGGTCTCAATGTCCCCCAACGTCTCTGCGTCCCCTCCCGCAGGCTCACGGTCACACCGCTCTCCACATGGCTGCAGCGCTGCGGGGCGGCCAGCAGGAGGCGCTGTTGCGGCTGCTTCTGCGCTGGGGCGCGGATCCGGCGCTGCCCAACCTGGAGCATCAACGGGCGCGGGCGCTGCTGCCGCGGGGGGGGCACGGAGAGCAGGGTGGGGGGGGCAGAGCCCATATGGGACCCCAGAACCCCATAGCTGAACCTAAAACCTCGTAGCTGAGCCCAAAAACCCCATAGCTGAACCCAAAACCTCCTATCGGAACCCCAAACACCCCATATCTGAACTCAAATTCCCACATCTGAACCCCAAACCTCCACGTCACACCCCAAAACCCCACACCTGAACCCAAAAAACCCACATCTGAACCCATCTCCCTATCTCTGGTCCCCAACCCCCACTACGTTACCCCAAAATCTCACTGTTTTACCCCCAAACCCCACATTTTACCCCCAAATCCCCC
>NW_011213115.1:0-592 GCF_000146605.3 Meleagris gallopavo
GCTCTGACCCCATCGAGCTCTGACCCCACTGAGCTCCGACCCCACTGAGCTCCGACCCCATCGAGCTCTGACCCCATTGAGCTCTGACCCCACTGAGCTCCGACCCCATTGAGCTCCGTCCCTACTGAGCTCTGACCCCATCGAGCTCTGACCCCATTGAGCTCCGTCCCTACTGAGCTCTGACCCCACTGAGCTCCGACCCCATCGAGCTCCGTCCCTACTGAGCTCCGTCCCTACTGAGCTCTGACCCCATCGAGCTCTGACCCCATTGAGCTCTGACCCCATTGAGCTCCGACCCCACTGAGCTCCGTCCCTACTGAGCTCTGATCCCATCGAGCTCTGACCCCATTGAGCTCCGACCCCACTGAGCTCCGACCCCACTGAGCTCCAACCCCACTGAGCTCCGACCCCACTGAGCTCCGACCCCATTGAGCTCTGACCCCACTGAGCTCCGACCCCATTGAGCTCCATTCCTACTGAGCTCCGACCCCACTGAGCTCCGACCCCATTGAGCTCCGACCCCACTGAGCTCCGTCCCTACTGAGCTCTGATCCCATCGAGCTCTGACCCCATCGAGCTCCGACCCCACTGA
>NW_011213116.1:0-539 GCF_000146605.3 Meleagris gallopavo
CTCCACCATATTTCGTAGATTCTGCTTTTTTCCTCCTCGTCCTCATTTTGTAATCAATGCTTTATCCTTTCTCGTCCTTCTCCTCCACATCCACCTGCACCTTACCCTCCTTATTTTGTTTTCACTGCTTTTTGCCTGCTCTTCATCTTCTTGCATTTGTACCTTTTCCTCCACAGATTGTACTTGGAGATTTTATCCTCCTCCACCTCCTCCTCCACCTCCTCCTCCACCTCCACCTGGACCTCCTGCGTGTCATTTCTTGGTTTCTGTTTCATTGCTCTATCTCCTTTTCATTTCAGTTTCGCTGGTTTTTTTTTTCCTCCACCTCCACCTCCACCTCCACCTCCACCTCCTCCACCATATTTTCGTAGATTCTGCTTTTTTCCTCCTCGTCCTCATTTTGTAATCAATGCTTTTTTCCTTTCTCGTCCTTCTCCTCCACATCCACCTGCACCTTACCCTCCTTATTTGTTTTCACTGCTTTTACCTGCTCTTCATCTTCTTGCATTTGTTCCTCTTCCTCCACAGATTGTACTTGG
>NW_011213117.1:0-456 GCF_000146605.3 Meleagris gallopavo
GTGGAGGCCCCATAGAGTTGTATGGAGGCCCCATAGAGTGGAGTGGAGGCCCCATAGAGTTGCGTGGAGGCCCCATAGAGTTGTGTGGAGGCCCCATAGAGTTGCGTGGAGGCCCCATAGAGTTGTGTGGAGGCCCCATAGAGTTGCATGGAGGCCCCATAGAGTTGCATGGGGGTACCATAGAGTTGTGTGGAGGTACCATAGAGTTGCGTGGAGGCCCCATAGAGTGGGGTGGAGGTACCATAGAGTTGCATGGAGGTACCATAGAGTTGCATGGAGGTACCATAGAGTTGTGTGGAGGCCCCATAGAGTTGTATGGAGGCCCCATAGAGTGGGGTGGAGGCCCCATAGAGTTGCATGGAGGCCCCATAGAGTTGCATGGAGGCCCCATAGAGTGGGGTGGAGGCTTCCCCCTATGGGTCCCCCCCACATCTGACCCTATGGGGCCACCCCAAA
>NW_011213118.1:0-551 GCF_000146605.3 Meleagris gallopavo
GGGGTAGAACATTGGATGTAACACTCTGAATTGATGGGGGGGGGGCAGAATATTGGATTAACACTGCAAATTGAGTAGGGGGGGCACAATGTTGGCTGTAACACTGCAAATTGAGTGTGTATGGGGGGAGAATATTGGATGTAACACTCAGAATTGAATAATGGGGGCAGAATATAGGATGTAACACTGCAAAGTGAGTGGGGGGGGACAGAATATTGGATGTAACACTCTGAATTGAGGGGGGGGGGCAGAATATTGGATTAACACTGCAAATTGAATGAGGGGGCAGAATATTGGATGTAACAGTCTGAATTGAGTAGGGGGGCAGAATATTGGATGTAACAGTCTGAATTGAGTAGGGGGGGCAGAATATTGGATGTAACAGTCTGAATTGAGTAGGGGGGGCAGAATATTGGATGTAACAGTCTGAATTGAGTAGGGGGGACAGAATATTGGATGTAACACTCTGAATTGAGTGGGAGGGGACAGAATATTGGATGTAATACTCAGAATTGAATGGGGGCACAATATTGGATGTAACACTGCAAATT
>NW_011213119.1:0-718 GCF_000146605.3 Meleagris gallopavo
AGACAAGAGTATCAAAAATGAGAGTCAAACCACGATAGTGCGAGGGAAAGCACGTGCTTTCTCCGCGGCGAGCTGAAACGGCTGAGCCGGGCCAGACAAAAAGAGGCAGACGCTCCGGGTCCTGTCCGCAGCTCCATCCCACTTCCTCTTCCCGCCAGGTCCTCTAGGGATGCCGCCCCCTTCCATCAGGATACTCAAAGATTTCACAAAAGGCAGTAAACGAACCAAAACATTAACTCGTTAACTCCCCCTGGTCCACGTGATGTTCTGATCTGGAATACTGGCAACAAAAAAATCATGAAACCACAACACAGAAAACCTGAACGCATTTTCAGTATTTCTCTTGATGTGGTGGTGTAATTTTTTTGTTGTTCTTGTTGTGGGTTTTTTTGGTTTCTTTTTATTTTTATTTTTTTCCAATTCTGTTTGTTTTTAACATTCCTATGGTTCCTTCACATAAACAAATGCACACCCAGTTCATTTCTGTGCAAGTGCGTATAAAGCATAAACCCCATTGTGCTTTTTGGTGTAGGCTGTTTTCTAGTTTTGTTTTGTGTGGGTTGTTTTTTCTTCCAAAAGTGTTTTCTAATTTCTAAATTATTTTTAATTTGGAGTTAATTCCTACTTGTTTTTTTATTTTTAATATATATGTTGGTCTACATAAGCATTTCAATAAAGGTACGTGCGTTTAAATGTATAGTACTTTCAATTTTTTTTT
>NW_011213120.1:0-461 GCF_000146605.3 Meleagris gallopavo
GCAATGGGGTGCTCCCCCTGTGCTGGGTGGTCCCACTTGAGGGAAAATGGAAGAAGGGAGGAATGGGGAAGGATTATCCAGGTTCTTCCTGGGGATCTTGGGCACTTCCAGGCCCTGTGCTGGTGATGCTGCAGGTGGGGAAAGCAGCCAGGAGGCACCACCTGCTGTTCCCACAGATCCCCCCCAGCCCCACAGGGATCCTTCAGGACGAAGCAGTGGGGCAGAAGGTACCACAGCAGAACAGCATCTCTGTGTGCACCCCCAGACTGTGGGGGGGGGGGGGGGCGGTCAGCTCTGGGCAAGGATGCACCCATCATTTAGATAACCTACAGAGATGTCATCTTTCCTCTTTCTTTCTCTCTTTTTTTTTTTCTTCTAAATTAAAACAACAACAACAACAAAACACCAACCACCCCAAAGCACCAGCAGCTCACTGCACACTGCTCCCTTCCCCCCAACCT
>NW_011213121.1:0-695 GCF_000146605.3 Meleagris gallopavo
CATTCTGCCTTCTGTGACATGCCCATGCCGTCACAATGCCAGTTGCCAGTACCACCTGCCCATCATGCAACAATCCTACTGTCCTTTTGACTAAATCTCCCTGCACAAATGTCCATGTCGAAAATGGAACATCTCTCCAGCTGTGCAGCAGAGGACACGAGCTTCCATGCTCTAGCCATGTTCTCCTCTCGGCCTCTGGCTCTCAAACACAAAGAACAAGATGCAAAAGCAGTTGCATCACAAACACTCCTTTCATCCTGTCCAATAAAACAGCCAACAATGATGGGCCCGCTCTCCTGCCCTCTTACCTCAGGCTCTGCACATCATCCTACTCTCCTGAGCATTAGGCTGGCACAGGGATGCAGCTCTTTCTAGGCTCTCCCGATGCAGCCCATGGCACCAGTACCACTGTGCCACATGGATCGGTAAGCATTCTGCCTTCTGTGACATGCCCATGCCGTCACAATGCCAGTTGCCTGTACCACCAGCCCATCATGCAACAATCCTACTGTCCTTTTGACTAAATCTCCCTGCACAAATGTCCATGTCGAAAATGGAACATGTCTCCAGCTGTGCAGCAGAGGACACGAGCTTCCATGCTCTAGCCATGTTCTCCTCTCGGCTTCTGGCTCTCCAACACAAAGAACAAGATGCAAAAGCAGTTGCATCACAAACACTCCTTTCATCCTGTCTAC
>NW_011213122.1:0-412 GCF_000146605.3 Meleagris gallopavo
TACCTGTTTTTACACAAAAATACCCCTTTTTCTCCCACAAATACCTGTTTTTACACCAAAATATCCCTTTTTCTCCCACTAATACCTCTTTTTACACCAAAATGCTCCTTTTTCTCCCACCAATACCTGTTTTTATACCAAAATGCCCCTTTTTCTCCCAAAAATACCTGTTTTTACACCAAAATACCCCTTTTTCTCCCACAAATACCTGTTTTTACACTAAAATACCCCTTTTTCTCCCACAAATATCTTTTAATAACACGAAAATACCACTTTTTCTCCAACAAATACCCGTATTTACACAAAAATACCCCTTTTTCTCCCACAAATACCTGTTTTTCACCGAACATATCCCTTTTTCACAAAAAAATACCTGTTTTTACACCAAAATACCCCTTTTTCTACAAGAAAT
>NW_011213123.1:0-658 GCF_000146605.3 Meleagris gallopavo
CAATATGGCAATATCTCCCAGAAATACCAGCTTTCTCACCCAAAACACAACGTTTCCTACCAGAAATACCAGGATTCTCCCCCAAAATAGTACATTTTCTGCCAGGAATTCCAGTTTTCTCACCAAAAACTCAGCGTTGTACTACCAGAAATACCAGTTTTCGCCCTGAAGTAGGCCATTTTCCCTCCGAAATGGCAGTTTTCTCCCCCAAAATGACGCTTTCTCCCAGGAATTGCACCTTTCCTCCTGAAATATTACATTTTCTACCAAAAATACCAGTTGTCTCCCCAACAATATGGCAATATCTCCCAGAAATACCAGTTTTCTCACCCAAAACACAACGTTTCCTACCAGAAATACAAGGATTCTCCCCCAATAATGTGACATTTTCTGCCAGGAATTGCAGTTTTCTCCCAGAATACCACATTTTCTCACAGAAATACCGGTTTTCCCTCCGGAAAAATAGGACATCTTCTCTCAGAAACGGCAGTTTTCCCCCCCCCAAAATACGCCTTTGTCACCCTAGAAATTGCAGTATTCTCCCAAGAAATATCACGATTTCTTCCAGAAAGAGCAGATTTCTCCATGAAATATGACATTTTGGAACAGAAATACCAGTTCTCTCACAACAAAATCAGCGTTTTCTACCAGAAATACC
>NW_011213124.1:0-929 GCF_000146605.3 Meleagris gallopavo
TCTCCATGAAATACCTGGTTTTACACGAAAATACCCCTTTTTCTCCAAAAAATATCTGTTTTTACACAAAAATACCACTCTTTCTCCCACAAATACCTGTTTTTACACAAAAATACCCCTTATTATCCCACAAATACCTGTTTTTACACCAAAATGTCCCTTTTCCTCACACAAATACCTGTTTTTACACCAAAATGTCCCTTTTTCTCACACAAATACTGGTTTTTACACGAAAATACCCCTTTTTCTCCCACAAATACCTGTTTTTACACGAAAATACCCCTTTTTCTCCCACAAATACCTGTTTTTACACGAAAATACCCCTTTTAATGCCACAAATACCCGTTTGTACACAAAAATACCCCTTTTCACCCACAAATACCTGTTTTTACACCAAAATACCCCTTTTCTCCCAGAAATACCTGTTTTTACACGAAAATACCTCTTTTACTCCCACAAATACCTGTTTTTACACGAAAATACCCCTTTTTTCTCCCACAAATACCTGCTTTTACATGAATATACCCCTTTTTCTCCCACAAATACCTGTTTTTACACGAAAAAACCCCTTTTTCTCCCACAAATACCTGTTTTTACACGAAAATACCCCTTTTTCTTTCAGGAAATACCTGTTTTTACACGAAAATACCCCTTTTTCTCCCACAAATACCCTGTTTTTACACGAAAATACCCCTTTTTCTCCCACAAATACCTGTTTTTACACGAAAATACCCCTTTTTCTCCCAATAATACCTGTTTTTACACAAAAATACCCCTTTTTCTCCCACAAATACCTGTTTTTACACGAAAATACCCCTTTTTCTCCAAGAAATACCTGTTTTTACACGAAAATACCCCTTTTTCTCCCACAAATACCTGTTTTTACATGAAAATAACCCTTTTTCTCCAACAAATACCTGTTTTTACAC
>NW_011213125.1:0-995 GCF_000146605.3 Meleagris gallopavo
CCCACTTTCTGTCACGTTCTCCCTGTGAGCACTGCATCTGTCTCTCCTCGAACTTGCAAATGCCTTATTAGAGAGGGTTTTCCCTTCCACTCTTTTCCTCTCTGAAAGCAGATGTGTAGCAGTGGAGAACCTCACTAGAATGAATTGTGGCTGTTAATAAAGTCAGAGACATAGTATTCATAGGTAGGCGTAGTGCATTCTGCACGTTGGAGATAAACGCGATTTCTCGGCCAGCAACGGCATAGTCTCCGGAGCGGTTCAGCACGAATGCTGCTTTCTGGGCATGGGAGCGAAGGAGTGCGATTCCGATGCCGACAACTGCGAATTCAGCCTCCTGCACTCCCTGCGAGTGGGGTTTTTTTTCTCAGAAGTCCTGAAAGGGTCTCTCCCAACTTTCTGAAACGCGATCCCTGAGAGCACTACAGCTGTCGCTCCTCGAACTTCCAGGTGTCTTATTAGAGAGGGTTTTCCCTTCCATTCTTTTCCTCTCTGAGAAAAGATGTGTAGCAGTGGAGAACCTCACTAGAATGAATTGTCGCTCGAAATAAAGGCAGAGACATAGTCTTCAGAGGTAGGCGTAGTGCATTCTGCATGTAGCCAAGGCGAAGTGCAAACCGCTCCTTTCCGATGTGCGCACAGGAGACCGCTCACTCGTCGGAGAAAAGCAGCGGGCTGAAGAGGCCCCTTCTCGGCAAGCGAGAAACACGAGATCGCTGCTGACGGCTGAAAGCGGCATTCGGGGATGAACGCGATTTCTCGGCCAGCTACGGCAAAGTCTCCGAGCGGTTCAGCGCGAATGCTGCTTTCTGCGTGTGAGAGCGAAGGAGTGCGATTCCGATGCCGACAACTGCGAATTCAGCCTCCTGCACTCCCTGCGAGTGGGGTTTTTTTTCTCCGAAGTCCTGATAGAATCACTCCCCACTTTCTGAAACGCGCTCCCTGAGAGCAATACAGCTGTCGCTCCTCGAACTTCCAGGTGTCTTATTAGAGAGGGT
>NW_011213126.1:0-823 GCF_000146605.3 Meleagris gallopavo
GCAGTTCCTGGCAGAAAATGGCTTACTTTCGGGAGAAAACGGGTATTTGCGGTATAAAATGTCGTATTTATGCAATAAAACAGTCATTTCTTGGAGAAAACATCATATTTTTGGGGAAAAATCTACTATTTCTTGGAAAAGGTGTCATATTTAAGGGAAGAAATCTTATATTTTTGGGAGAAAATGTCATGTTTGGGGATAAAATAGGTATTTCTGGTAGAAAACGTAGAGTCTTCGAGAATATAACTGGTATTTCTGGAGCAAAACAACATATTTTGGGAGAAAGCTACTATTTCTCGGAGAAAATGTCATGTTTTGGGGGCAAAACCTGGTATTTCTGGGAAAAAAGGTCATATTTCTGGTTGAAAAATGGAATTTGTGGGAGGAAACTGCAGTTCCTGGTAGAAAATGGCTTACTTTCGGGAGAAAGCGGCTATTTGCGGTATAAAATGTCGTATTTATGCGATAAAACTGGCATTTCTTGGAGAAAATATCATATTTTTGGGGAAAAATCTACTATTTCTTGGAAAAGGTGTCATATTTAAGGGAAGAAATCTGGTATTTCTGGAGAAAATGCAATTTTTTGAGGAGAAAATTGGTATTTCTGGTAGAAAACGTAGAGTCTTCGAGAATAAAACTGGTATTTCTGGAGCAAAACAACATATTTTGGGAGAAAACTCGTATTTCTTGAAGAAAATGTCATGTTTTGGGAGCAAAATCTGGTATTTCTGGGAGAAAACGTCCTATTTCTGTTTTGAAAAATGGTATTTGTGGGAGGAAACTGCAGTTCCTGGCAAAAAACTGCGTATTTTTGGGAGAAAGC
>NW_011213128.1:0-646 GCF_000146605.3 Meleagris gallopavo
CTGTCATGGGCGTAAATTGATCTCGTTAAATCCGTGACAGATTTTTGGTGGCGAATGTGGGCAAATCTGCTTTTTAGCTTTTAGAACGAATCTCTCTCTCTGCTCTTAGAGAGCTTCGTTAGGGAGCATTATCAGTAGTTTGGGTTTCTGTGCTGGAAAACTTGACCTTGAAAGACTAGGCATGCTGCTAGTGTTCTGGGATATTTGTAAACTTTGAGCACTGCTTAGTGCCTTTTTTTTTATTTTTTTTTTTCCTTTTTTCCTCCTTCCTCTTGTCAGTTTCAATTCATTAACCCCTTTTCAATAGACACCAGCAATGAACCCACTTTTCATCGTGAGGGTGTTGAGTAAAGGCTTACAAGCTGTCGTGTTATTCTCAACCTATTGGCAAATTGTCAAGGCCATAATTACTTGTTGTGGAATTATGTTCATATATAACTACCTAAGGGCATTGACGGAGACACCTGCATGGTACCTGTATGCCATGTGGCATGGTCGGAATTTTGACATTCACATCCCAGATGGAATGGCTAATTTTACGAACAGCACAATGTTCAGACCAGTCTCCAGGCTTTCTTATCGGTTTGTCAGATGGTTTTCGAATCTCGAATTAATACTCATGTTGGGGTGCGTGCTATTGCTTTCT
>NW_011213129.1:0-762 GCF_000146605.3 Meleagris gallopavo
ATCCTAATTCCACATACATATATATTTAAACAACAGAAAGTCATATAAATCAACTTTTTCCCCACTCTTTGTAGGGAATTCGTCTTCAAATGAACTGTATCAGTGAGAGATCATCACCATTTCGGATTACTTAGGTTGTGTCTGTATTCTTTCTGTATTCTGAATTCCTGGGACATAACAAATAACTAGTGTTCACTACATACCTTATAAAAGGTCGTGTCACAGCCAGAATCGTCCTGATGAACCATGATGGATGGACAATTATGAACGATTTCAAATTCTTCCTTAAACTAAGAAAGACAAATAGTTTATTTAAAAGGTTAATAAAAAAGAAAACCATTCACAAAAATAATAGATAATGAACACTATCATACTGAGGAACAATAGAAACGAACAGTGCTTAAAATAATGACTGTGGATCAGAAAAAAAAAATACTATTCACCGACGATCAATCATCTCGTAACACTTTTTCATCCAACCCAGCCCAGGCATCCTCCTTCTTGGTGTAGCTCCATTCAAGTATACAATCATATAGTCTTCAGCTACCATCAGCTCTAAGGTACTGATTACATACCTGATAAAAGAACAGAAGTAAGTGAGCACATACTTATCTATTTAAATATAGTAAAAAAACTACTAGGTATACATTAAGACAGACCAGTAAATTATGTCAAGACAGTGCTTTATTTTCTTTTAAACGTAAAGCAGAAATTTAGAACTGGTCACAGTGCTACCTCTATAACTATGAGTAAAAAATATTT
>NW_011213130.1:0-517 GCF_000146605.3 Meleagris gallopavo
GTTATTTTGACATCATCTTCCAGTGGCGAGGATAGCCAAGACTTAGAAAAACACAGCACCACCCCCAGATCTGCGATGGCCGTGCTGCTGCTTGCTCTTATCTGTGCTTTTCCTTTACAGGACGCAGTTCTTTATTATGGCCCAAGGCCCCGTGGGCTTCTTCTCCTCCCACAAAGCTGCTCACCCAGGAGGAGGCACAGGCACGGGCACGAGGCCACAGCAGCTCCCGTTGTGTCAGACAGCAGCGACGTTGGAGTGGAAGAAGGCCCTGCAGCTTTACAGGGGAAATTTACAGTCAGTGACTTTCCATCCGAAAGGTGAAGAGGAGTTTCTTTTGCAGCACCTATCATAATTGCTTGGGTGTGGTTTTTTTCCATTATTAGAAACACAGAACTTGCTGAAACTAAGTTACCCTAATTGTGCCTGAGGTGTTGCAGCGAATTCCCGCTCGCTTTGGACTCTGAGGACGCAGCTCACACACATCTGCCCGAGGGGCTCAGCTGAGCCACACAACGGT
>NW_011213131.1:0-989 GCF_000146605.3 Meleagris gallopavo
GCACTGGGGTCCCTTACGGGGCTGTGGGGTCCCTTATGGGGCAGTGGGGTCCCTTACGGGGCGCTGGGGTCCCTTATGGGGCAGCGGGGTCCCTTATGGGGCTGTGGGGTCCCTTATGGGGCAGCGGGGTCCCTTATATGGCAGCGGGGTCCCTTATGGGGCTGTGGGGTCCCTTATGGGGCAGCGGGGTCCCTTATAGGGCACTGGGGTCCCTTATGGGGCAGTGGGGTCCCTTATATGGCACTGGGGTCCCTTACGGGGCTGTGGGGTCCATTATGGGGCTGTGGGGTCCCTTATGGGGCAGTGGGGGTCCCTTACGGGGCAGCGGGGTCCCTTATGGGGCTGTGGGGACCCTTATAGGGCACTGGGGTCCCTTATGGGGCAGCGGGGTCCCTTATGGGGCTGTAGGATCCCCTATAGGGCCGACCTTGGCGCGTGCCTCCGCAGCCCCTCGGGGCGATAAACAGGGAATCGATGGGAGCGGAATTCGGGGTTGGCGGAGATCCCCGGCCACGACTCCTCCGTCGGCGTCCCTGCCGCCCCAAAATGCCACCGATTTACCCCAAAATGACCCAAATTCGCCCAAATATGGCCCCAAATCACCCCAAATAATCCCCAAATGGCCCCAAATCACACAAAAATGACCCCAAATCACGCAAAAATGACCCAAATTCACTCTAAAGTGACCCCCATTATCCCCAAATGACCCCAAATCACCCCAAAATGACCCAAATTTGCCCAAACTGACCCAAATTCCCCCCCGAATGCCCAGAAAATCCCACAGTTTGCCCCAAATCCCACAATTTGCCCCCGAATTCTCCCCAAATTCTCCCCCAAATTCCCCCAAGTTTTCTCCAAAATTCCCCGTTTTCCCCCCCAAAATCCCCCAGTTTCCCCCAATTCCCCAGAAAATTCCCCAAATTTTCCCCAAATCCCCCAAATTTTTCCCCAAATTCCTCCCAAATCCCCAAATTTACCCAAATTCCCCC
>NW_011213132.1:0-504 GCF_000146605.3 Meleagris gallopavo
CCTGGGGCCCAAAGCCACACCTACAGCCCGAGAGGCCGGCACCAGACCTGGGGCCCAAAGCCACACCTACAGCCCAAGAGGCCGGAACCAGGCCTGGGGCCCAAAGCCACACCTACAGCCCGAGAGCATGGCAGCAGGCCTGGGGCCCAAGAAAAGAAACACAGCAGGCGCAGGGGTAAATCAGTTCTGAAGGGCCACTTCTGCTGTTCCCATGCAAAGGAAAGGACTTGGGATAGAAAGTAGAAAAAAGACTTATCCCCAGGCAGCACCGGTCACTCTATGCTGCTCTAAGGGTTAGACTTGGTGAGAAGAGCTGCACAAGACTCAGGGAAGGATCTGTAGAACCAGCTCTCCAGCCTGGCACAGGAGCAGAGCCACAGGGCTGCCATGAGCTGCAGGACTGCCCTGCTATCATTTGGGCGTGAAGCTGAAACCAGGTGGCTGGCAAAGTCCCATCTTGCTGACTTATCCACAGAAGCCCAGGAACGAGAGACAGGCTCTGGG
>NW_011213133.1:0-544 GCF_000146605.3 Meleagris gallopavo
TGCTCTTGTGAGGCCCCATCTGGAGTACTGTGTCCAGGTCTGGAGCCCCCAGCACAAGAAAGATGGGGAACTGTTGGAGAGGGTCCAGAGGAGAGCCACGAAGATGATCAGGGCACTGGAGCACCTCCCCTATGAAGACAGGCTGAGGGAGCTGGGCTTGTTCAGCCTGGACAAAAGAAGGCTGCAGGGTGACCTCATTGCAGCCTTTCAGTACCTAAAGGGAGCCTATAAACAGGAGGGGAATCAACTCTTTGAAAGGGTTGATAACTGCAGAACAAGGAGAAATGGCTTTAAGTTGAGGGAGGGAAGATTAGGTTGGATGTCAGAGGAAAGTTCTTTACGGAGAGAGTGGTGAGGTGCTGCAACAGGCTGCCCAGAGAGGTTGTGGATCTCTGTCCCTGGAGGTGTTCAAGGCCAGGTTGGATGGGGCCCTGGGCAGCCTGGTCTAGTATTAAATGGGGGAGGTTGGTGGCCCTGCCTGTGGCAGGGGGGTTGGAGATTCATGATCCTTGAGGTCCCTTCCAACCCTGGCCATTCTGTGATT
>NW_011213134.1:0-2394 GCF_000146605.3 Meleagris gallopavo
AGGAAAAAGAAAGGAAGGGAGGGGGGGGCAATTCTCTAAAGATGAAATTTTTTGTTTTATTTTAGGATGAGTGTCATGGGGAAAGGTATGAGATGGTGTAATATCTGTCCGTGTAGTGGAAGGCTGGATGGGTACAAGCAATGAAATTGGAAATCAATCCCAAATCCTGCCGAATCCAGGAGACCTTCACACCCATGAAGGCACTGCTGCTGAGTCGGGCCAATGGCTGTGTGCACACCCAAGAAATACACACGTGCTGATAGAAAACAGATTTAAAAGGTAACTGTGAAATTGCTTTAGAGCTCTGGATGTGTTTAGAAGTTTGTGACTGGTTGTCAGTGATGTCATAACCATATTTATTATACCTCATAAATGGATGGGTCTGACTGTTTTCCTTATTTTAATGTATAAATTGCAGTTTATAATGGCAATAAAACACTCCAGGCTGTGCATTTCAGGGTGATTATTGCATTTCTCAGGTGGTTAAAGTTACTCTAACTGCCTTTCAGCTCAGATTTCAATAGTATTTGCCCAGTGTTCAGACAATTTTACTTGTATTTTTATGTACAAACCTCAAATTAAAGTGTTTTATTGCTTTTTAATTAAAATGTTGAAGTGTAAAGAAGGAATGGTCACAGGCAGGATCGAAAAACGTGGTAGTAGGTGTTTTGATATATGATGGAATGTATGAGAAGGTAGATAGAGAGAGGAGGGGTTGCAGGGCTTGTCACAGCATTGGGGTGTTAGTGGGTTCCAATCAACACATGGCTGGGTAGGTATGTTTGCGATCCAGACACACTGGTGTCTACCTCATAAAATCTAGCACAGAAAAATTACGGACTAAATGGCCACAAACCCATAATTAACTGCTCAGCATGGATGGGCCCTCCTGGTTGAGCCTGAGACTTGCTGATGTTCCCAGCATAGTAACTTGTGCTGCCTCAGCTCACAGTGTTCTAGATTCCTCTTAGAAGCGTATATATAAACAAATTGACCAGCCCAATCCAAGTGCAAGATGAAATCCTGAAATCGTTTTGGATGATATTGTGTCTAAATATCTTGCTAAAACGAAGCAGCAAAGTCCTTTCGAGCGAAAGGATTTGCTCCTGCAACACAAATTCGTGCTGCAGGTGCCCCCAAGATCACCAGTCCTCCAAAATGCTGACAAAAAAAAGACAGAGTTGATGGGGTTCCCTCTTCTAAGGAAGGTCACAAAATCATCAAAAGTTTTGTCTCCAGTTTGTGGCCATATCTCAATCTTCACAAGCTCTCTCGTGTCTAGAGGTCGCTGCAAGGCGTTGATGGCTGTCTCATTATTCATGGCCATACACCCCTTGCCATGACTGGCATGGGGATGGACAGCTGCACAATAGGTCAGGCTTTCTAGCTAGAATTATCTTCTGCAGTACATCTTTAGAGGAACTAGTGATGTAGGCCTCTAGCACACACCTTTGGGGTACCATTTTAAATAATAAAAAATACACCTACATTTGCCTATCGTTTAAGGGTGTGACTATTGCATACTTCACAGAGGAAATTTGAAGTATAGATTGAGCCCTTTCAAGTAAGGAAACAAAGCAAAACTCACTGGTTTGGGTGTCTGATTTTTATACAAGAGCCAGACATAAAAATTGATTTCAAAACAAATTTTTCCCCATCTTTATTTCTATTTCTCCTGTGCAAAATATCCCTCTTGCATACCTCCCTTTTCTTCTCATAGAAGAATGGAAGAAATTCTTAATGGGAAGCAAAGCACATTAGGAATATTAAGGAAAAATTACAGTATATATGCTATGAAATGAAATGCATCTTTTGTGAATAAATCCCCTCAGAAATCTTATATTTCCAGGCATCCACTCACGTACCTTCATGTAACAACTTATACATTCGTAAAACATTCATTGAAAGCAGCTCTGCAGTTTTATAGAAAACAACATGCCAGGGATGCAAGAATCTTGCCAGTTCTGTGAAAAATGACACCAATTAAAGCTTAAATTGCTTGTTTTCTCATAAGGTACATATTTTCATAACTTTGAAATCAAATAATTGCTGCTTTTATATTAAATACAATAAAACAAAAAGGATGCTAGTTTAGAGGAACTGCTACAAGCATTTTAATATAATTTTCCCACCATTTAAAGTCACAAAATATGGAAAACAAGTCAAGTATGCAAAGTTCCAAGGAGATAGAGAAACTCCTTCGGATTATTACATCATTTGTCTTTTGTGTCAGGAAATGTGTATGTGATTTCATTGTTTGATTAAATGCCAAAAAAAAAGGCATATTGCTCTTATCTAACTGATTACAGATTTTATTCATCTGAAAAAGTATCTGTTCATACTTTGACATTAGATGGCAATTTTTTTTTTTAATGGTCCAAACAAGTATTTTCA
>NW_011213135.1:0-2043 GCF_000146605.3 Meleagris gallopavo
CTTTGATTTTTAGCAGTACTGAAGAAACAGGCAACTCTGGATACTCAAAGCTTGGGGGGAAGCTGTAGTAAAAAAAATTAAAGAGTCAATAAAATGTATACTTGGGCTGGGTACCTTTATTGCAATTTACCACCTTGGGTAAATTGCACTTGAAACTCATTTCCTTCAGAAACTGACTAACAATGAAGTAGCAATCATAACTTTAGCATTATGTGCTAGGAAAGTGTAGACTTGAAACTTTGTTCCCATAAGCGACTGAATAAAGACCAGCAGACACATGCTTCATTTAAGCTCCCATTTTGATTCAGTTTTCTTCTTTGCCTCTTCTGCATCCCACGAGGCATCTGGTGCTAATTCCATGGCAAAACTGTAATTTGGGATATGTGTTCTGCTTTCCTGCATACCTTCCACACCACAGATAATACACTCCTGCTCTGCCTCTGGGTTGCTCATCATGGGATTAGTTTACATTGCAGACAGGTTCACAGCAAAACTCACACTTCCAGATTTTATGTTGGTGATGTTTTTCAACACAACTATACTTTTCACAGAAAACCATAAACATTGTGTAAAATCTATAAGATTGCCCAAACTTCACAGCAACCTGCAGCTGGGGCACCTTATCCCTGTGTGTAAGTTAAACACACAGTCACGAGAGAAGTAGAGTCAGCAATGATATTTACAACACTGTTCACTGTTAGACAGTCTATGACAAAGCTCACAATAGTTTCTCACCTAAAACACCTGCCTGGCATCCTTATTGCTGTGAAAAGGTTCATCATGTGAGAGGAGGTAATGGGTCTTGGTGGGAACAACATGGTGGAAACAGCTTGGTGGACCCAGTGCAGTTGTTGGAAAGGGACTGCCTGCCCCAACAACCTCTTGGGCTGGACAGAGTCCCAAAGGGACTGTGGTGTTCAGGGTGGTGTGATGGCTCTGCCAGATGCCCGTGTCCTGGTGCACAGTATCACTTATGGGCAGGTCCAGTGGAAGGTCTGCATCCATGATACAGCTGGCAAACAAAATGGGTAATTCAGCCCATGTAATGGTATGCAGGCTGTGTGGCTGTGTTTTAATTCTTGTGAACAGCAAAAATAAGGGAGCCATATCTCTACATCTGTATTGTCACAAAGTATGCAGTAATGAATTGCAAGAGGGGGTTAGGAATGGGTTCTTCACCAGAGGACAGAACCAGATGGGGCCTGGAACAGGCCGCCCAGGGTCCTAAGTGCCTGAGTTCATTTGGATACTGCTCTCAGATATAGGGTTTGGATTTTGGGTGGTCCTGTGTGGAGCCAGTGGTTGAACTTGTTGTTCCCTGTGGGTCCTTTCCAACTTGGGATATTCTGTGATTGTATGATTCTGTGCAGTCGGGACATGGCTCGGGAACAACTTTAAACAGGCAGATGAGAGCTACCATTGCCTACAGCATGGTTTAGGTCATACAGAACATACCTATTCAAGGACTTGCAGAAGTTTGCCTTAGGCACAGAAGTAAGATGGTTTAGATGATGATGATTTCTCCTTCCCCTGTCTTACCTCAACTTCCATCAGTTATAGCATTACAGAAATGATTTTGCACTGTCTTCAGTGCCAATCTGAGTGCTAAATATCCCTTTCCACATACTAGGGATAGTCTGGAAGATTAACAAGGATGATACCAGATTTACTGAAAACTAAAGAAAGGTTGAGAGAACTGGGATTGTTTAGCTTGGAGAAAGCTGCAGAGAGACCTCATTGTGGCCTTCCAGTACTTGGAGGGAGCGTATAAACAGGAGGGGGAACAGCTGTTAACATGAGTGGATAGTGATAGGACAAGGGGGAATGGTTTTAAACTGAGACAGGGGAGGTTTAAGTTAGATATTAGAAGGACATTTTTCACTCAAAGGGTGGTGACGCACTGGACCAGGTTGCCCAAGGAGGTTGTGGATGCCCCATCTCTGGAGGTATTCAAGGCCAGGTTAAATGTGGCTCTGGGTAGCCTGGTCTCATAGTTGGCAACCCTGCACATAGCAGGGGGGTTGAAAATAGATGATCATTTTT
>NW_011213136.1:0-2107 GCF_000146605.3 Meleagris gallopavo
AAAGGAGGAATTGCTCCAGAACTAGTTGTATATGTCTTTTTTTTTAATCTGCTGGGAAAATCTCTTTTATACATAAGAAATAGAAGGTATTTTCAGAAGTATTTAGTCTGGTCATCAACATGATACACAACTTCATTTTTCACAGTTTGAGTTTTAAATTCAATTTCTTAATTATTACTTATTATTACTCTTTTTTCTTGCCGCCAATCTTCCTGGAGAAATTGTTGCAGAATAAACCCCATGTGATATTAAGAAAGGACTGTGCAAAATAACTTAATGTGTCAAGACAAGAAATGCTTGTTCAATTCCCAGCTTTCATACTGGAATGAAATTAATTTTTATCTTTAACAGAACATATTCTCAAATAGGACAGAATCAAACATCAACCGATTCCTTTGTGTTACACAAAGCATGGACAAATTTGAGAAGGAAGAAAGATTCCAATACTTAATGTGTAGGAATTGAGTAATGAAAGGTAGTAATGCAAATAAATAAAAGAAGAATCCAAAGGAAATCTAGAGTATATACTAATTTTTGTGTCATGTGTGGATTTTAAATTTAGGCAGATGTATTTATGACTGACTAGACAGCTCTAAATGATTTTAAAAGATTTACCATGCCATTTTCTACTTAGGCTTACAGTGATTAATTTTCAGTGTAAGTTTCCACTTCTTCATAATTTGCAATTGTAATTGTAATTAACTACTTTATAATTATTAAAAGTGAAAATAATGACATATAATACTATTGTGCTCATTCAAGCATCTGCTTCATCTGTGATTCAGAAAACTGTCTAAAGAAACAGTGGTGTGATGAAGTATGGTCCTATTTGTTCAGTATAGTCTTACTTAGTCTTACTTAACTGTGAAACAAATCTGAAGGTAATTCTTAGTCTTTATGTTTGCTCTTTAGAAACCAAATTAAAGCAATTTCTTCATTTGATACAGATGTAATCATTGCTATGACTGAGCAAATTTTTGTGTGATATAATAATTGTTTTGCTGTCTGGCTGTGGGTTATCCATAATATCCATTCTGTTCACAGAATGTTATCTAGACTTTGAATTGCACTGTTTCACCGCATAATCTCATGCTTACTGATTTTGTCTCTTGATTTACTGTTTAATAAGATGCTGGGGAAAAAAAAAAACAACTAAATTTAAAGTTTAACTGATCATTGTTTAGAGATTTCAATGAATCATTAAAGCTAGGATTAATTTACTTGGAAAAAGAAAGGGAAGGATCATACATGGCCACCAGCAATCTTTAGGAACACTTTTTGTAGTAACTTGAGAAACTAAGTGACAAAGCACTGTTTAGAATATTACTAGAGTAAGAACAAACAGAATTGTGAAGATTGTCAAATTTACAAAATTTGTTTAATGAATATATTTTGAGAGTTTGATTAGCTTTTATAAATACCAATAAACAATATTTCAGTAGACAACGTAAAAAATGAAATTCTTAACAATCTCTTTGAGCCAGTTAGATGTAAGGGAAAACTTGCACTCAGTTGCATTAAGGATGAAAAAAGGTTCTTCTATTAAATGAACAAATGAGTGAAAACTGAACAATTTTGAACATAGTAAGCAGTCTCTTGTAAATTCTCTGCCTTTCCTGCCTTTACTTACTGTTTTATGAAAAGTGTTTGTGCAGAATATTAATTAAAAATGTTTTTAAATAGCATAGTTTTCATGGAAGACAGCTGTTTATCTCATAGCAGATGATTTTGATCCTTTAATTTTACTGATAGAGAAGAAGCCATAAACATATAAAAGAAGACATCTCCAAGGACCATTCAGCTCCCAGTTTAATGTGTAAAGATTTGAGAGAATTTAGAAATTCTGTTCACAAGAGTCTGACCCAAGTGATTTCATCAGTAATGTGAGAAAGATTTGGTATACCATATATGAAGAGAGAAAAAAAGCAAAACTCCAACCCTAGAAGAATAGAGAAATTTAAAATGCCCAGCTCTAATATACCCACTCTATTCAGGATTAAAAGGACTTTACAGCTGTTAAAACTAGTTTTACTACTGGCAGAAAACATTAAAAATCTGAAAAATTGTATGTATACAAGATAGGTATATATATAAATACAGGACATAA
>NW_011213137.1:0-1592 GCF_000146605.3 Meleagris gallopavo
GATTATAGAATTATAGAATCATTTGAATTGGAAGGGACAAGTAACGATTATCTAGTCCAACTCCTTGCAATGAACAGTGACATCTTCAGCTAGATTAGGTTGCTCAGAACCTAATGTCTCCAGGGACAGGACATCCAGCACATCTCTGGGAAATCTTTTCTAGTGCCTCACCACCTTCACTGTAAAAGGCTTTTTCCTTATATTCAATCTAAATCTCTCCTTTTTTTTATTTGAAACCATTTCCCTCTGTCTTATCATAACAGATTTTGCTAAAGAGTCTGTCCTTTCTTATAGCTTCCTTTCACAATTAAAATGTTTTCAGGAGTCTCCAGAGCCTTTTCTTCTCCTGGCTTAACAGCACCAACTCTTTCAGTCTGTCCTTTTAGGAGAGCTGTTCCTTGATGTTATTTTTTGTCCTTCTCTGGAAGCACTCCAATAGGTCCATGTCTCTCCTGCACTGAGGACTCCACATCTGGACACAGTACTCCAGGTGAAGTCTCACCAGTGAAGGGTAGAGGGGAAGAATCACCTCCTTCGTCCTACTGATCATATTTCTTTTGATGCAGCCTGAGATATGGTTGGATTTTTAGGCAGTGAGCTTATATTAAACAGTGGGGTTTGCCATGACCAAGGTGCGAGTCCTTGCACTTGGATTTGTTGAATCTCACAAAGTACTCCTAGGCCAACTGTTTGAACCTGTCTAGGTTACTCTGGATGGCATCTCAGCCCATGGACACATTCATTGCACCTTACAGCTTGGTGTATTCAGCAAATTTGCTGAGATTGGACTCGACCCCACTGCTGATGTCATTGATAGAGATATTAAAGAGCATTTGTCCCCGTAGTGACTCATGAAGGACACCACTTGTAGCTGATCTCCATCCAAACACTGAGTCACTGAACACTTCTCTCTGGATATGATCTTGCAACGAGCTCTTTGTCCATCAAACAGTTTGCCCATCAAATCCATATTTTCCAGTTTGGAGAGAAGGATGTTATGGGGCACTGTATCAAAAGTCTTACTGAAGCCCAGGTGAATAACATCAGTGCCTCTTCCCTTGTCCACTGGTGCAGTTATGCCATCATAAAAAGCCAAGGTTAGTCAGGCAGGACTTGCCCTTGATAAGTCTCACTGGTTGTCCAGTATCACCTCCCTCTCTTCCATGTGCCTTAGAATGGCTTCCAGGAGGACCTGCTCAATGATCTGCTCTCAGCACAGAAGTGAAGTTTACAGGCTGGTAGTTCTCTTGGTGTCTGAGTTTCAGCTGGGATGGAATTGTTGTCTTCAGAGTGCCTACTATGATATTATGTTTTGGTTCTAGGAGAAAAACAATGCTGATAACATTTATGTTGTTGCTAGGCAGAGTCAAGACCATTCTCAGCTCAAAGATCTGGAATGGAATTAGGACAGTTGTCTTAAACTAGGCAAAGGGATATTCCATACCACATGACATTAAGAAGAAGGAGTTTGGGAGGGGGTGAGAGTTCATTTGGTTCTCTTCCACTGCTCAGGGAGGTGGCTGGGCATTGGTCTTGAGATGGTGAGCAATTGTACGTGCATCACTTCTTATATATATTGATATATATATATA
>NW_011213138.1:0-1383 GCF_000146605.3 Meleagris gallopavo
GATCCCCGTCCGCGGACCAATGGGAGCGGGGGGATGCTCGGCCACAGACCAATGGGAGCGGGGATGGCTGCGGATACGCCCGCCCACGGACCAATCAGAGAGGGGATTGCCCGAGGAGCGCCTATCACCGAGCCGATCACAGAGGGGATGACCAGGGAGATGCCCGATCAAAAACCAATTAGAGCTGGGAGCATCCACCCACGGACCAATCAGGGTGGGGATGCCCAAAGAGTAACCGTCTGTGAGCCAATCAGAGCGGGGATGCCCAAAGAGGAGCCATCCGTGAGCCAATCAGAGCGGGGATGCCCAAAGAGGAACCATCCGTGAGCCAATCAGAGCGGGGATGCCCTGAGAGAGGCCCAATCAAAGGCCAATTACAGCTCGGAGCATCCACCCACGGACCAATCAGAGTGGGGACGCCCAAAGAGTAACCGTCCGTGAGCCAATCAGAGCGGGGATGCCCTGGGATACGCCCACCCACGGACCAATCAGAGGGGGATGCCCAGATAAGCACCTGCCCACTGACCAATGAGAGTGAGGAACGGCCACCCATGCACCAATCAGGTTGGGGATGCCCTGGGAATGCCCACCCAACTCTGAATCAGCTCGGGGGATTCCCCGGGAAACCCCTCTCACCCAGCAGCCAATCAGCAGCAAGAATTACTGCACATCAGCCAATCAGCAGCCAGAATCACTACCCACGGGCCAATCAGCACCGGAGACCCCTGGGATCACCCAATCAGTGCTGAGGAGCCCGGGCCCGTCCCACTAGCCAGCCAATCAGCATGAAGCAGCCAGAAAAGCAGCTGGACATCAGCCAATCAGAAAGGAGATCCCCAGAAACGCACTTGGGCGCGAATCAATCAGAAGGGAGGTGCCCAAAAAAGCTCCTGGACACCAACCAATCAGAAAGGAGCTCCCCAGAAAAGCACCCAAGCGTCAACCAATCAGAGAGGAGCCCTTCAGAAAAGCACCCAGGCATCAACCAATCAGAGAGGAGCTCCCCAGAAATGCGCTCGGGCATGAACCAATCAATAAGAGGTGCCCAGAAAAGCACCTGGGAATCAACCAATCAGAGAAAAGCTCCCCGGAAACACACACAGGAGGCACCCAATCAAGAAGCGAGACGCCCAGAAATGCACCGGGGCGTCAACCAATCGGGACGGAGAGCCCAGAAAAACCCCGGAGCGTCGAGCAACGAGAGAAGAGATCCCCGCGCAGACGCCCTCCCGTCGGCCAATGGGAGCGGAGCGGCCGCGGAGGCGACCAATGAGCACTCACGTAGATGCTGGGGGTGGGCGGGCTCAGCTTGTCGCGCGGCAGCCGCTGCCCGGAGTCGATGCGAGGTTTGACGGATTGCAGCGGGGACAGGTAGGACTCGCG
>NW_011213139.1:0-1609 GCF_000146605.3 Meleagris gallopavo
AGGTCGGGGTCAGGGGTCAGAGGTCAGGGGTCGGAGGTCGGGGTCAGAGGTCGGGGGTCGGAGGTCGGGGCACGCACTCGAGGCGGAAGTGCAGCTGGAAGCGGTTGGGGTCGGGGGGCCGTCGGTGTCCCAGAAGCAGGTGAGGTCGTGCAGCTGGCGGCTGAAGCACTTGGGGTCCTGCGGCTCCTCGGCCAGCAGCAGCTCCGCTGGGGGGCGCACGGCGGGAACCGGGGTTTGCACGGGGGGTTGTGCACGAGGGGTTTGCACGGGGGTTTGCACAAGAGGGGTTTGCACGAGGGTGCGAGTGTGGGGTTTGCACGGGGGTTTTGCACAAGGGGTTGCAGGAGGGTGTGAGCATGGGGTTTGCACGGGGGTTGTGCACAAGGGGTTGCACAAGGGTACGCAGCTGTTTGCACGAGGGTTGTGCACGAGGGGTTGCACGAGGGTGCGAGCGTGGGGTTTGCACGGGGGTTTTGCACAAGGGGTTTCAGGAGGGTGTGAGCATGGGGTTTGCACGAGGGGTTGCACAAGGGGTTGCACGAGGGTGCGAGTGTGGGGTTTGCACGGGGGTGGTTTGCGCGAGGGTGTGAGCGTGGGGTTTGCACGGGGGTTGTGCACGGGGGTTGCACGAAGGTGCACAGCTGTTTGCACGAGGGTTGTGCACAAGGAGTTGCACTAGGGTGTGAGCGTGAGGTTTGCACGGGGGTTTGCACAAGAGGGGTTGCACAAGGGTGCGAGTGTGGGGTTTGCACGGGGGTGGTTTGAGCGAGGGTGTGAGCGTGGGTTTTGCATGGGGGTTGTGCACGAGGGTTTGCACGAGGGTGTGAGCGTGGGGTTTGCTCGGGGTTGTGCACGAGGGCTTGCACGAGGGTGCAAGTGTGGGGTTTGCACAGGGGTTGTGCACGTGGGGCTTGCACAATGGGATGCACAGGGGTTTGCACGAGGGTTGTGCACGAGGGGTTGCACGAGGGTTGGGCGCGTGGGGTTTGCACGGGGGTTTGCACGAGGGTGCGAGCATTGGGTTTGCACGGGGGGTTGCACGAGGGGTATGCGTGAGGGTTGTGCACATGCGTTTGCACGAGGGGGTTGCACGAGGATGCGACCATGGGGCTTGTACGAGGGTTGTGCACGAGGGGTTGCGTGAGGGTTGTGCACAAGGGTGTGAGCGGGGTTTGCACTACGGGTTGCACAAGGGTTGGGCGCGTGGGGTTGCACGAGGGGGTGCACGGAGGCGTGAGCATGGGGCTTGCACGGGGATTTTGCACGAGGGGTGGCAGGAAGGATTTGAAGCTGCTGTTTGCACGAGGCCAGCACACAAGGGATTTGCACAAGGGTTTTGCACAACAGATTTGCGGCTGAGGCTTTCACCACTTGCACGAGGGGTTGCATGAGGGGGTCGCACGAAAGCCTTGCACGTGGGCTTTGCACGAGGGGGGGTGCACGGAACACAAACCCCCCCCCAGCCCCCCGCTTTTCCACAGCAGTTGCACAAGCACAGCCCCTTGCACAAGCACTCCTCACGTGGGCTCTCTCCCTTGCACAAGCACATTCCCTTGCACAAGCGCTCCCCTTTGCACTCTCCCCCTCCATGTGCGGCTCCCCTTTGCAC
>NW_011213140.1:0-1661 GCF_000146605.3 Meleagris gallopavo
TTTTTTGTTTTGCTTTTGTTTTTGTTAAAACTGTATTGTGTTGTACCGTATTTTCATATTGGTGCTGATACCTTCCTTGGGAAAGTATAGAATTAAAACATTGTTCATAATTTAATGTTAAATATTGCTGAAAATCACATGATAAAGTTATGACTGCCAAGTCCTTAAACTTTGAGGAAACTTTTGACTGCAGTATTTAAAATGCACTGCAATTCTAAATATAGCCAGGAAAACAGTCATTGTCATCTTTCTGACTGTACAAATTGCTGGAATTTTTAAAACACACTGTTGTTAGGTAGAAAAATTCAGAGCATCTGGATATTTAAACACCATTATGTTCCTCTGAAAATGTTGGTTAGTATTATCTGTTCTGCACAAAATGTTTTATGACTTTCTGTACAAGAGTAGCAGAGGTACACTATATTCATTTGGCCTGGTGAGAGTTGGGAAGAGTGGGCAAAAAGCAACTGCTATCTTCGCAAAAATATAGTGTTTCCTTTCACCAATTCTGCAGTTCTAAAATTCATGTTGGTTTCTTAAAAACAATTGGAAATATGAGCAAACAAAAGACATGGTCATAGAAACTAGAGTGGCTGCTTCCAGCCAATACATGCTTGCAAAATAGTCAGTTAGTCACCAGTGTGGTTTTATATCTCAGATAACATCAGCCTAAAACAATTTGGAGCAGTGTAGCCAGGTCAAGTGTTAGAGTTATGGGCATGCTCATGCTCTTTACTAGAACTTCAAAAAGACAGTTTTCTTATTTTTCAGTTTTTACCTTTATATCAATTATCAGCAGAAACCTAACAACAGATTTTTCAAAACTTAAGCTGAGCACTCTTGTTACATCTGTATTGGTGTGGTTAGTCATTCGTCTGCCTTAGTTAATGATTGTCATTTCCTTGTATATTGCTACCTTGTTATGCTGTACTTGTCTTTTCCTAATAGGTCAAGAAGCAGGGGTGGAAGGGGAAGGTCAGTGGTACTTGCATATTCCTTCCACAAGGTAGAATCAGAGAATCATAGAATTACTCAGGTTGGAAGGGACCTCAAGGATCATCAAGTCCAACCGCACCCTAACCATAGTACCCTAACTCTAACAGCCCTCTGCTAAATCGTATCTCCGAGCACCGCATCCAAACGACTCTTAAACACATCCAGGGAAGATGACTCAATCACCTCCCTGGGGAGCCCATTCCAATGTTTAACCACCCTTTCTATAAAGAAGTGTTTCCTAAGGTCCAACCTAAACTTACCTTGGCGCCACTTGAGGCCATTTCCCCTCATCTTGTCACCTGTCACCAGTGAGAAGAGACCTACCCCGCTCTCACTGTAAGCACCTTTCAGGCACTGGAAAAGAGTAATAAGGTCTCCCCTCAGCTGCCTCTTCCCCAGACTAAACAGCCCCAGCTCCCTCAGCCTCTCCTCATAGGGCTGATTTTCCAAGCCTTCACAAGCCTTGTTCCCTTCTCTGGACCTGCTCCTGTACCTCCACGTCCTCCCTGTACTGAGGTGCCCAAAACTGAACACAGTACTTGAGGTGAGGCCTCACCAATGCCGAGTACAGGGGCAGGATGACTTCCCTGGTCCTGCTCACCACACCATTCCTGATACAAGCCAGATTGCCATTGGCCTTCTTGGCTACCTGGGCACACTGCTGG
>NW_011213141.1:0-1381 GCF_000146605.3 Meleagris gallopavo
AAAAAAAATTCCCTTGCACCAAATAATTGTATTATAACTTGGGGACTAGACTGTGTATTTTCCCCCTCTCTAAAGCATGACAGGAGAGGAAATTGAGCCTTTAGAGAACAGCTAAGTAGAAAAATGGATCAAAGATTCGGAGGGCTTGTTGATTGGCTTTTCAAGTCAGCAGAGACCAAATCAGCCCACTTAATGAAAAAAAGCCACACGGCAAAGTCTATTTGCTCTAGGACCTACTTTTAATAAAAATGTGGATAAAGATAAATGGCAGCAGCTTGAGCCTGGTGTGGCATGGACAGGTGTTGCACATCCTCTCTGTGTAGGGATGTCAAACCTGCTCCAGACTTTGCTTTTGCCAGTCATATCCGGGTCCTGCAAAGCAGGCTGCTCAGCTTTAGCAGCACAGTGCTCTCTGCAGAGTGGCCAAATTCAAATTTCTGCAAAACACCCAGTTTCCAGCTACAAACATGCTTCCTTGGGGTCTACCCACCCTTGAATCCAAAAAGTGAAAGGCAAGGCTGCTGTCCCATTGCACTTCTTCTCTCCTTACTGGTCTTATAACAGCAGAGTCCATTCTGAGCACACTTGTGCTCCAGGTTGGAGCAGTGCCTAGAGTCCCATGGCACAACCTGGGTCACATACTCACCGGCCAGAATTGCAGGACTTATCTTTTTTTGTTTGTTTGTTTTGTTTTGTTTAAATCATCTCTCCAGAACATTGTGCTAGCAATGACTAACTGATCTCTGGTGGGGTAAGGTAAATGCTATTATCCTGCTCTAATGGCCAATGAAACCAAAGCCAAGTAAGTAGTTTACTGGTTGTCTCGTCTTCAGGGCCCCATCATGCATGTTTTACTGTTCCTCTGAGTGCAGTGAAGTTCGCCATTAATGCTGCCATTGATTACAGTGTACAATCTTCGGGGCAGGGACTGTGATTTTCTTTTCATTTGCTTAATGAAATGCATGCTGCCTTTTAATTCCTCTGGCTGTGGTTACCTAGGTGTTGGGTGGGAGCCCTGTGCTTGTGCCATGTGCTGCACACAGAACAGCTGCGGCTGATGTTGAAGACCAGGAGCTGTGGCTTCAGCGCTAAGGTGAAGCCTTATTAAGACTACACATACAATGAGGTTGTAAGAAAAGGTTGCAAAGAATACTTCACAGAATCATAGAATCACAGAATGGCCTGGGTTGGAAGAGACCTCAAGGATCATCAAGCTCTAACCCCCCCTGACACAGGCAGGGCCACCAACCTCCGCATTCAATACCAGCCCAGGCTGCCCAAGGCCCCATCCAACCTGGCCTTGAACACCTCCAGGGATGGATGGGGCATCCACAGCCTCTCTGGGCAGCTGTTCCAGCACCTCACCACTCTCTCTAGTAAA
>NW_011213142.1:0-1343 GCF_000146605.3 Meleagris gallopavo
GACCCACAGACGGACCCACAGATCCACGGACGGACCCACAGATCCACGGACGGACCTACAGACGGACCCACGGACGGACCCATGGATGGACCCACAGAGCCACAGACGGACCCACAGACGGACCCACAGACGGACCCATGGATGCACCCACAGATGGACCCACAGACGGACCCACGGACAGACCCACACACGGACCCACAGGTGGACCCACGGGTGGACCCACAGACAGATCCACAGACCCACAGATGGACCCACGGACAGACCCACGGATGGACCCACGGACAGACCCACAGACCCACAGACGGACCCATGGACGGACCCACGGATGGACCCACGGACAGACCCATAGACCCACAGACGGACCCACGGACAGACCCACGGATGGACCCACGGACAGACCCACAGACCCACGGATAGAGCCACAGACGGACCCACGGACGGACTCATGGCCTGACCCACAGACGGACCCACAGATCCATGGACGGACCCACAGACGGACTCTTGGACAGACCCACAGACGGACTCACAGACTCCTGGACAGACCTACAGACGGACACACAGACAGACCCACGGATGGACACACAGACCCACGGACAGACCTACAGCCCCCTTAAAGGGGCCGCGTCCTCGGACAGACCCACAGCCGCTGACTCACAGCCACGCGGAGGACGGACAGACGGCCAAGGCCGCCTACAGCGGGGGGTGGGGACACCCACAGACGGACAGACAGACAGACGGAGCCATGAGGGGGTGAGGGACCCACGGACGGACAGACGGACAGGTGGAGGGGATGCACAGACAGGCGGAAGGACAGAAGGACGGCCATAGGGATGGATGGATGGAGGGAAGGACGGACGGACAGACGAGCAGAGGGGTGGACCGATGGACAGACGGACGGGTGGCCATAGGGATGGACAGACAGATGGACCGGGTGGGTAGACGGACGGACAGACGGACAGATGGACGGATGGGTGCCCATAGGGATGGACGGACAAATGGAAATCCATAGGAACGGACAGACGGACGGATGGACGCCCATAGGGATGAATGGATGGACAGACAGGTGGCCGTAGGGATGGGCGGACAGACGGACAGACGGATGTCCATGGAGACAGACAGACAGCCATGGGAATGGATGGACGGACGGACAGACACCCATGAGGACAGATGGACAGACGGATGAACAACATCCACAGGGACGGATGGACGGACAGACAGACACCCATAGGGATGAATGGACAAACAGATAGAAGCCCAATAGGGACGGACGGACGGACGGACAGACGGACACCCATAGGGGCGGACGGACGGACAGACGGACACCCATAGGGACGGAAGGACGG
>NW_011213143.1:0-1550 GCF_000146605.3 Meleagris gallopavo
TGTGTATTGGAAACCTATATAAACCCTATGTGTGCAACAATAAAGTGAAGCTTGATCACTCATATTGAGTACTGTCGTGCTTCCCCACTTGAGAACAATCTAATTAGGACGCTATCCACGGCACCAATGTAAATGAACCGATCAGTGACATCAGGATTGGAGGCTGCCTGGGCTGTAGCGACCATGCTATGGTTGAGTTCATACTTTGGAGGGACATGAGACAGGTGAAGAGTAAAATTAGGAAGCTAAACTTTAGGAAAGCTAACTTCCAGCTCTTCAGTAATTTGATCAACAAAACACACTGGGAAACTGTACTCATGTGCAAGGGTGCAGAGCCGAGCAGGCAGATCTTTAAAGAGGCTTTATTCAGGGTGTGAGAGCTCTCCATCCCCAGGTGTAGCAAGTCAGGAAAGGAAGACAAGAGACCTGTGTGGCTGAACTGGGAACTGCTGGTCAAACAGGAGAGCAAGAAGAAAATCAACAGGCAGTGGAAACGGGCAGGTATCGTGGGAAGAGTATAAGGAAGCCGCTAGGCTGTGTAGGGATGGAGTCAGGAAAGCCAAGGCCCAGCTTGAACTGAACTTGGCTAGGGATGCCAAAAAAAAAAGAAAAGCTTCTACTGGTACCTCAACCAGAAGAGGGCATTCAGGAGGGCGTACCCACACTTGTTAGTGACACAGGCAAGCTGGTACCAACAGACAAGGAGAAGGCTGAGGTACTTAACAACTTTTTCACCTCCATCTTCCCTGATAACTGCTTGCCACACAGCCCTCAAATGTTTGGTTTGATAGGAGGGGATTGGGGAAGCAATGTCCTTCCCACTGTAAGTGAAGATCAGGTTCGTGACCACCTGAGGAACGTGAACATCTACAAGTCTATGGGTCCTGATGAGATGCATCTCAGAGTCCTGAGGGAATTGGCTGATGTGGTTGCCAAGCCACTCTCATTGATATTTCAAAACTCATAGCAATCAGGTGAAGTCCCTGGTGACTGGAAAAAAGGTAACATCATAACCATTTTTAAGAAGGGTAAAAAAGATGACCCTAGGAACTACCAACCTGTCAGTCTCACCTCTGTGCCGGGGAAGACCATGGAACAGATCCTCCTGGAAGCTATGCTAAAGCACATGGAAGGCAGAGAGGTGATACAAGAGAACCATCATGGCTTCACCAAGGGCAAATCCTGCTTGACCAACCTAGTGACCTTTTATGATGGTGTCACTGCATCAACAGACAAGGGAAAAACCACTGGTGTCATCTATCTTGACTTCAGTAAAACCTTTGACATGGTACCTCACAACATCCTTTTCTCCAAATTGGAAAGATATGAATTTGATGGGTGGACTGTTTGATGGTTGAAGAACTGGCTGCAGGATAGAGTCTGGAGAGTGGTGGTCAGTGTCTCAATGTCTGGATGGAGACTGATGATAAGTGGTGTCCCCCAGGGGCCGGTGCTGGGGCCGGTACTCTAATATCTTCATCAGTGACATTGACAGTGGGGTCGAGTGCACCCTCGGCAAGTTTGCTGATGACACCAAGCTGTGGGGTGCA
>NW_011213144.1:0-1171 GCF_000146605.3 Meleagris gallopavo
TGGAACCATTAGGGTTAGGAAATCCCTTTAGGGCCATCAAATCCAACCACCACCAATGCTACCCACCAAACCAAGTCTCTAAATGGGGTCATGGGATCATCAGGGTCGGGAAATCCCTCTGGGACCACCAACAGCATCCATCCCCACCGTGGCCACCAACCATCACCCTAAATAGGGTCATGGAACCATTAGGGTTAGGAAATCCCTTTAGGGCCATCAAATCCAACCGCCACCAATGCTACCCACCAAACCACGTCCCTAAATGGGATCACGGGACCATCAGGGTCGGGAAATCCCTCTGGGACCACCAACAGCATCCATCCCCACCGTGGCCACCAACCACCATCCTAAATAGGGTCGTGGAACCATTAGGGTTAGGAAATCCCTTTAGGGCCACCAAATCCAACCACCACCAATGCTACCCACCAAAGCACATCCCTAAATGGGGTCATGGGACCATTAGGGTCCAAAAATCCCTCCGGGACCACCAAGACCACCCACCACCGATGTCAGCCATCAGAGCACATCCCTAAATGGGATCACGGAACGTTCAGGGTTGGGAAATCGCAGGATATTCTTGCAGTGTGCGTGACCAAACGTTGCACTCACATTCACGCTGACAGGACACAGATTGCTGGTATCCGCACACGCGCACGGACACACAGAAACGCGTACGGACACACAGAAACTCGCACAGACACACAGAAACTCGCACAGACACACGGACTCATAGAGACTTATAGACAGATTGGTCGCGCTCTGGGAGGACCGTGGCGCTCTGTCCAGCAGGGGGCGCTGTTCCGCCCGCTGAGCGCAGCGCTCTGCTTTGAGCGCCGGGCTGCGGGGCGGTTCGGTGTCACTGCGGTTCGGTGTCACTGCAGGGCGGTTCGGTGTCGCTGCAGGACTGGAGGACTGGACCAGTTCGGTGTCTCTGCGGTTCGGTGTCACTGTGGGACCCGGCCGGTTCAGTGTCACTGCGGGACAGTGCGGTGTCACTGCGGAACCGGTCCGGTCCGGTGTCACTGAGAGACGGGGGCGGTTCAGTGTCTCTGCCGGACCGGGGCGTTCGGTATCGCTGCGGGACCGGGCAGATTCGGTGTCGCTGTGGGGCGGACTGGTGTCGCTGCAGTGCCGGGCCGGTTTGGTGTGGCTGCGGGCCGGTTCGGTATCA
>NW_011213145.1:0-1470 GCF_000146605.3 Meleagris gallopavo
GAGGAAGAGAAAGGAAAACAAATTAGATTCTGAAAGTAATCTGTTTCCATATGAAGTACAACGTTTATCTTCTTTTATAGGGATTTTATGTGTTAATTCATGGTTTGATTAAATTCTTCCTAAGGCCTGGTTCAGCCAAGCTTAATTTCCTTAATTCTAAATGCTTAAGTAGTTTTGCTGAAGTCAACTGGATTTAATTCTTTCATTACAGATAAACTCTTTTTAATGCTTTGCTAAGTTTGGACAGAAAGTGAAGAAGAATCAGACAGAATAGGACTGCCAATGGAGCATACAGTCTACGTTCATGTCTCGATGCAGGACTAACTCTATCTTAACCATGCTTGACACATCATTTTGCAGTCTGTCTTTAAAAGCTTCCAGGGATGAAGATCACATACTCCCTGCAGCCGAGTTTGCCAGCCTTCTTCCATTTATTTAATTGTGCTGCTTCCTGTCTAATACACTGTACATAAGAAATTTTGTTTTTTTCCTCTTTACAACTGTCTTTTGTAAGTCTGAAACTGTTATCGCACTTCTCATCAAGTCTTTCTTGATAAGATTAGTTATGCAAATCTTTGCTCATTCTTTCTACGTGCCTAAATTGTCACATGTATATATTAAAGAACATTGTACACCAGCTGAAATGATAATGGAGACCATGTCATATATCCTGCAGAACAAACCTTCCATTCATGTACCTTGGGAAAGCTTTTGCTTTTTTTATGTTTAACCTTCAGTTTATGTTAGATCTATGTATGAAATGAGCCATTCATCATGATGTGGAGTCAAACAGCCATTTGGACATTATCACTGACACGCTGGTAAAAGACTGAGCACTTACAAATTGGTGCTCTTTTTTTTTCAAATGGAGATGAATGGCCAGTAAAGCCAGATGTTGTGATAAAGTTATTCATTTCATAACATACAGGAAGAATCCTTTCTGGAATTCTCCCATGCACATCTCAAGACAAAAGAAGCTATTTCTCATTCCTATGTAGAGATTGCTATTATTTTTTGGGGGGGGAGGGCGAGAGGAGGCACAGCCTACAGCCAATATAATAATTGAGGTAGACAGGAGAGAATTTGTTGCAGCAAGTTTTCCTCAAAAAGCTTATGGATCTGAATCCCTAACATTAAAAGGCAATGGAAACAAATGTAAGCACATTAAATTATAATAGAATGCAAAAAAGAAAGTTTACTTTGACGTTGACCAAACCCTGGCAAAAAGATTACCTAGAGAGGTTATGGAGTCCTCATCTCTGGAGGTAACAGAAATCCAACCAGACATCATCCTGGGCAATCTGCTAATGCTGACATGCTGACCCTGTATGAACAGGCAGTTAGACCAGGTGTTCTCCACATCAGCCATTCTGTGCTTCTGAGAAGTGAATGATGATTTTCTTCTGGTGGTGTCAATTTTAGCAGGATTTGGTCTTCATAAAGACGTGACTTTTATTTTCTTTTTCTTTC
>NW_011213146.1:0-1239 GCF_000146605.3 Meleagris gallopavo
AGAGTTGTGTCTGTCTGTCTCTGCACCCCTCCGTCTGTCCATCCTTCTTCCTCTCCATCCCCCCCCATTTATCTGTCTGTCCGTCCATCCCTCCAGCCGTCCGTCTGTCCGTCCATCTTTCTTTCCCTCCATCCATCAACCTGTCCCTGTCTGTCTGTCCATCCTCCCTCCCCCCCCATCCATCCGCTCCCCCTCCAGCCATCTGTCTGTCTGTCCATCCATCCTTTTCCCAGCCGTCCAGCCCTCCAACCGTCCGTCCATCTGTCCAACTTCCCCCCTTCCATCCATCCATCCCCCCCTGCAGCTGTCCGTCTGTCCGTCCATCCATTCTCCCCGTATCCATCCACCCCCATGTCCATCTGTCCCCCCATCTATCCATCCATCTGTCCCTCCACCCTCATCTGTCCGTCTGTCCATCCATCCTCCCCCATCCATCCATCCACCCCCCCATCTGTCCATCTGTCTGTCTGTTCTCCCCCCAGTCCATCCATGCACCCCGTCCATCTGTCCGTCCATCCATCCTTGCACCTCCTCCATCTGTCCACCTGTCCATCCATCCATCCCCCCCATCCATCCATCTGTCCGTCTGTCAGTGCAGCCCATCCGTCTGTCCGTCCATCCTCCCCCCGTCCATCCATCCATCCATTCACTGCTCCCATCTGTCCATCTGTCCATCCACCCACTTTCTATCTGTCCATTTGTCTGTCCATCCATCCATCCATGCACCCCCATCTGTCCATCTGTCTGTCCATCCTCCCCCCGTCCATCCATGCAACCACCCATCCGTCCATCTGTCCATCCATCCCCCCTCTATCTGTCCATCTGTCCGTCCATCCAGCCAGTCATCCATCCCCCCGTCCATCCGTCCATCCCTCCATCCACCCTCCTCCATCTGTCCGTCTGTCCATCCCTCCATCCACCCTTTCTCTACCTGTCCATCTGTCCGTCCATCCTCCCCCCGTCCATCCATGCACCCCATCCGTCCATCCGCCCTCCCTCCCTCCCTCCATCCATCCGCCCCCCCCACGTCCGTCTGTCCTTCCCGCCCCGATGTCCGTCGGTCTGTCCGTACCCTGCAGGGCTCTCAGCTGGGTCCCGATTCCCCCCCTGACGTCCGGGTCCCGCACGCTGTCCGTCAGCCCCAGCAGGGCGTTCAGGCAGCGCTTCGCCTCCTCGTGCCGCCGCACCTCGGCGCGGATGGCGGCCAAGGCCTGGTTGTGGGGCGGCCCCATAGCGACA
>NW_011213147.1:0-1075 GCF_000146605.3 Meleagris gallopavo
GACGACACAGATCTCCCTACCGGGAAGTTGTTTGGGAGCTCGGGGGTCATTTGGGGACGTTGTGGGGTCACCTTGGGGACATCGGGGCCACAGTGGGGACATCGGGGTCACCTTGGGGACAGGACCAGCATGGGGACATCAGGGCCACCAAAGGGACCCCCAGGGCCACCATGGGGACATCAGGGCCACCTCGGGGACAGGACCACCATGAGGACCCTCAGGGCCACCAAAGTGACACCAGAGCCACCTTGGGGACATCGGGGTCACCTTGGGGACAGGACCAGCATGGGGACATCAGGGCCACCAATGAGACCCCCAGGGCCACCTTGGGGACATCAGGGTCACCTCGGGGACAGGACCACCATGAGGACCCCCAGGCCACTAATGAGACCCCCAGGGCCACCTTGGGGACATCAGGGCCACCAAAGGGACCCCCAAGGCCACCAAAGTGACATCAGGGCCACCAGTGAGACCCCCAGGGCCACCATGGGGACACCAGGGCCACCAAAGGGATCCCCAAGGCCACTATGGGGACATCAGGATCGCCTTGGGGACAGGACCACCATGAGGACCCCCAGGGCCACCAAAGTGACACCAGGGCCACCTTTGGACCCTCAGGGCCACCTTGGGGACATCAGGGCCAACAAAATGACACCAGGGCCACCATGAGGACCCCCAGGGCCACCTTGGGGACATCAGGGCCACCATGGGGACATCAGGACCACCAATGAGATCCTCAGGGCCACCTTGGGGACATCAGGGCCACCTTGGGGACAGGACCACCATGAGGACCCCCAGGGCCAACAATGAGACCCCCAGAGCCACCAAAAGGACATCAGGGCCACCAAAGTGGCACCAGGGCCACCAATGGGACAGCAGAGTCACCTTAGGGACATCAGGACCACCATGAGGACCCCCAGGGCCACCATGGGAACATCAGAGCCACCTTGGGGACCCATAGGATCACCCTGGGGACATCAGGGCCACCAAAGTGACACCGGGGCCACCATGGGGACACTCAGAGTCACCCTGGGCACAGGACCATCACGAGGACCCCCAGGGCCACCAATGAGAC
>NW_011213148.1:0-1043 GCF_000146605.3 Meleagris gallopavo
AAAAAAAAAAAACAACACAAAAACACACAGAAGACTGAATGAGAGAGCTGCGTTTCTTTCCCGACATGAATCCAAAATATTTTCCCAGGGATCTCTTTTAAAATAGTCTTTTTTTTTTTATTTCCCCTGAAAAGCAAAGACGCACCAAGCGAACAAGTTGCATGCCAGCAATTCCTCCTCACCCACGGACAATTAATTAGCTGCGTGGATTTTAATCAAGCCACCTCAGTGGGGCTTCGCTTTGAAATACGTGTGTAGAGGAGGAAAATACACACACAACAAACCCACAGGAGTTGAATACTAAAGAGCTCCGGTGCTGCCCAAGTGTCATTATTTCGCCAAATTCTCCATTTCACCTTTCCCCCCCCACCAAGGAGGATCTGCAATGAAACGCGATCCAACTTTATTCGGTAGGAGATCTCCCTGGAAAGAAACAAAACACGTCCACCTTTGGGGGTGGCTTTTTCTTCTTGTTGTTATTTTCTCCCTTTTGAAGAACGCAGAACACACACACACACACACACACATATATATGTGTTCTACCAGAGAGAAGGGAGGTAAAAACACGACGAAATAAAGAAGAGCTGCAACGCTTGGGAGAGTTGATTCCAGAGTTAAATAATAAATACGAAGAGGGAGAAACACAGCCGAGCTGAAGGGAAAGGAGCACGCACATTTCATAACAGCCCGATCCCAAACCCGGCCCCGTTTATGCAAAAGTCCTCTCCAGGCACAAACAAACAGACAGACCGACGGCACAAAGCCGCCCCCTCCCCGCCGCCACTTTACCTTCGTTGATCAGTTTAAAGCTTTGGGATTTCCTGCTTCTCTTCCTCTCCGTAAACTCCATGGTGCGGGCGGGAGGGAGGAGGAGGAGGAGGAGGAGGAAGAAAGGAGGGAGGAAAAGGGGACGAGGGGAGCGAGGAGGGCGGCCGCGCGGCGGGGAGCCACAGGACCAAGGTCCGTCTTTTTAATCAGCAAAATAAACGCAGTCCGGGAAGCTTTCGGCTCCAACTGCAAATAAAGGGATTCGGGACAAGTTC
>NW_011213149.1:0-1093 GCF_000146605.3 Meleagris gallopavo
TACAACCTATATAATGTTATTTCAGTCTTGTTTTTTTTTCCACAAATTAAAGTAACAAAATATTCTGCCATCACTAGAAAGAAAAAAAAAAAAAAAAGAATGACTAGAAAGTGGAATGTAAGTTCCCTTATATTTTGTGCTGTGCTAAGGTATTGCTCTCAACTCTCCTGTGGCGCAATAACATAAGACTGCAATGCAGAACACTCTCTTTACACACTCTGTGATAACAGGAAGACCACAGCAAGTGGTCATCTCCAGTAAGTACATCTCTTACTATTTCTTCCTTTTTAATACCTTGCGTTTAAGATTCAGCTCACTTTCCATATTATTTCTGTACAGCTCTGACTAGATAGTTCAGTTGACTGGACACCAACCATCTACTTTACATCATAGGTACATAGACTTCCAGGCTTTTGCCCACAGAACAGTTGTGGAAGTTCTCTAACTTCACAAAACTTAAAACTAATAACCACTTTGCACAACCAAATTTAGTTTTGTTGCTTTGCAACCATCTCAAAAATATCTGCATATTATGCTGAAATATAACAGAAAGCACAGCAATAACAGTATAGCAGCAATGTGCTAGGCTGCAGAAAATGAGGATCTGCTCAAATGCAACAGCTATAGGCACAGAAATAAAGGAAAAACAATACTTACCCGTAGAAGGCCTCAAGCATGCAGGAATCTCCACCAAAATGCTCCTACTTGTACTGCCAGCCCTTAAATGAGATCTGGGAAGGGGTGGATCCTGGCTCCATCCCTTCCAGTAACTCAGGTACATTGCATGCACCTGAGCTCCCCTGCCTTCCCACCAGGTGCTCAATCACTGCTTCAGGCCGTGACTCACCATTTCTGCTACGCATAACTTTTCTTAAAACAAAAGTGCCAAAAACTGATGTACCTGGAGAGTGATTGCATATAGAGAAAAATAGGACGGAGCAACAACATTAGCATAGAAAACAATTATATCTGTCTGACCTTACAGAAATTTGGAAAACAGAATAATGAGAATTCATTAGATTCCTGGCTCCCTGCTAATTCATTATTTTTCAAAGCTGGAGTGAATGTTTTCTGGGAATTCTCTCTCTTTTTT